>NW_011630140.1:0-1223 GCF_000512975.1 Sesamum indicum
GGGAAGTTCGCCCTCCAGTTCTATTCCTTTGGATGAGCTTTGATGAATAAAGGGTGAGCAATCGATAGAGAGCAAGGAAATGAGAGTAGTTCGGCCTATGGGTGTGAGTTCTTTCAGAACCTTTCTCTGCCTTCCTTTTTCTGCTTAAAGAAAGGAAAGAGAGAAAAGGATAACTTCTAAATGAAAGGGAAAGCACTATAGTAATGCAGTTACGAGGCTCGATGTAATTGAGAAGATCTAAGCAAGAAAGGCTGAAAGGGCTGGATATCAAAAAGCCCAACATTGCTGCAAAAAGGAATGAACCGGGATCTCTATCCGGAATGGATTAGCCACTTACGAATCAGCATGGGAAAGAAGGGCGACTTTCCTAAGCTTTAATGAAAGAGACCAAAGCAAAGAGGGTGCAAAGAAAACTACATCGTCGAAGGGAAGCGAAGGCTATCCACAAGGAAGCTACTTACCTTATTACTAGCAATCAAAGGGAATGACACGGGAAAGCAAGTTCCCTTTCCATATTAGTTAGCTTGGAGAGTAAGAGATCCAAGACAGCTGCATTTTTCATTTCAGGAAGTTCCGAACTTTAGAGCTTTTCCAAACTGACTTCACTACGACGTGATGAATGACTGCACCACTAGGAGTAGAAGCCCAAAGCCGTATAAAGGCAGTTCGTCTAAGGCAAGTCGTTTAAAGGAGCTCGTGTAAAAGCAGTCTTCGTATGAAGCCGTATAGCGCAATGACTAACTACATGACGCACTAGGATTCTTAGTCTTCTTTCTCCCTGTTTTCTGCTGCTGGTTAATGTTCCTCATTATAGCCATAGCTTGATCTGCTGCAGCTCAACATTTCTTTGGAGAAATCTGATGTACATGCACTCTGTCAGTTAAAGTATCCAGTTTCATTCCATCCTTTGCTGCTTTTGAATTGGTAGGGGCTTGCCACTTCTGCATTTGAGCTCAATTCAGCTTCCTCCTTCTCTGTGCTTCCTTCAGATCACTCGTTCCCGGCTCGAGGCAATGTATATTGTTTAGGAAGGATCCAAAGCCAAATGCCCCCACCAGATTTAGCTGTTGGAAGAATTTATAGTCGAAGAGAGGGTGTATTTATACAGCTGTTCAAGAATCCGTGCTATTGGTAGTAAGGATATGGCTTAAGGAAGCTCCTGAGCCGAGGTTGGAATCGATTTATCGACGACGGAATTCGTGGCATATGCTCTTAGCAGCTCT
>NW_011630141.1:0-1223 GCF_000512975.1 Sesamum indicum
TTCGCCTCGAATCCAAACGATTTCTTGTCTTCTCTTAAGATATTTCTAGTTAGGACTTGATCAAGGGATCAAATGACTCCGAAACATAAAGGATAAAGACCATAACCCCGTTTGGACTATAAATAATAATAATAATCAGTAAACAGCAAGCAAAGAGATAACTTTCACAAGCTGCAAAACTAAGTTGTGGCGTCGCCTATGCATAATGTAAAGAGTCTGGTGAAGAAAAAGAGCTCAATCGGCTAAATCAAACCAAGAGTGCTTTCTCGAGGCTCGATGTAATTGAGGTATGATCTTGCCAAAAGAAAAGGGGTGTTTACGCTTCACGCCCTACTTTAGACTACTTTCCTTTCCATGGTCTAGCTAACCCCTTATTATACGCATCTATTGGGCAAAGAAGCATCGCATTCCTTCCTCCACTCTTTTCTCCTTCCTTCGTTCCTAGCCATCTAGAGATCGAGTTTCCGTTGCTGTCCTTCGCTTTCTAAGTCCATCTCTTAGGACTTCTGTTACATCCCTTGGGAAGTTCTTCTACCTTCGATCGAGTGAAAGCCAGGGCTAGGGCAAAGATCTATTCGGTGAATGTGAACAAGCCAGGAAAGCTAGTGCTCGTGAATGCGCTCCTTACATGCATATTATAGTACCAATCCTTACGCCGAGAAAAGAGTCCCTAGGCCCTATCTGAGAAGGAAAGCCTTAACGCCCTTGCTTTCGTAACCCGTGCTTGATGCCGCAACGAGAGTAAGCGCTGTTGGATAGAAGACTGGTATAGAATCCGCTGTGGGAAGAGAAGACCACGTAGCCTTGCTATGCTAAAGGAATGGATTGAACTCTTTAGGGAGTGACCCGAGGGTGATATCATAAGCTGTTGTCGGAATAAGTGGTAATATCATCGATAAGAATTAAGCCAATTTCACCCTAGTCTTTTTCATTTATCATATTTACCTTCATACAATGAGAAGGATCTATATTATCTTTCTTTTTCTTTGAAAACGGTGAGAGAATGTCTCTAATGAAAGAGTGAATTTCCATGGCATTTCTAGTTGAACTGATAGCTAACTCAGTTGTTCGGGCTCTCACTCCTTATGGCATTTGCTTCCTTTACCAACCATCGTGCAAAAAGCATTCTGAGGTGAGGCAATAAATAGACCGAGTTGACGAGGTGGTATAGTTTCGACTCCTATCCTAACTAACTATGACTAAGGGAAGTGGATAGCCTGCTC
>NW_011630142.1:0-1222 GCF_000512975.1 Sesamum indicum
CGTTTTACCGGGTGAGGAAGAATAAAGAAAGTCAAGTAGCACATCACGGAACAAGAAGGAGAGGAGAAGTCCCCTAGCCGCGAGTCAATCAATCCATCTATATATGATGGATAGTACGAAGCCTTTTTTCAAAGCCCGAAGGCGGATAAAGAGAGATCCCCATCCGCTTCAGTCGAATATTACCGTTAGATTAGACGTACATGGGCGATACACTCAATACAGCCGGGATAGGGAGAGGTCAAATACAAATAAAAAGGCATAGCATAGCTTTCATGGAGACTGCTTTCTTTACACAGGTGGCATGGAAATAAAGAGAAAAGACCTTCTAATAGGCGGTCCTCCCTACATACAGTCAAAAAGTACGGACGGGAAAGGGCTAATTAGAATATGCAGCAGCGCTTAGCCCCTCCACTCAACTCAGCCATACAAGCCTTTTTAGTTATCCTATACGTTATGTGCTTAGAAACATAGTTACACGACTTCGATTCCTCAATTACATCGACCCTTGACCCTCTTCTCTCAGAAACTGTCCCAAAGCTTTCTTCTCTGCTGAAAGAGGCATGAAGATAGAGAAGTCTGCTCACATCGGATTGGATTCAAGCTGGAAGACGGTAAGAAGAGAAGCCTTGTCCAGAGGCTTGTCGTAAAGCAAGAAAACTCACTTTGACACCACCCCATGCAATGCACGTTAGGCTATCCAACCTGTCACTGGCGTTGTAGCGCGCGAGTCTGAGCCAGGCCAGGGAAAAGACAGAGGATAGACTGATATGCACTCATAGACTAGCCAGCACTCATAACACACTCACTGCAAAGACTATTCTACGATCTTCTTCTTCAGCTTCTTCTCCGATTTCCGTAATCCGTTGAAGTGCACCAGACGAAGACCATAGGGCAATGGCAATTTCCACTCATCCGATCCTTCCGCCCGCATGCGTGTATGACAAACATAATAGCCTGCAGGTTTGGTACTAGTAGTGCTTTCTTTCGCCTTTATCAAAGAAGTCAATCGAAAATGGGAGGTAGATATTCAACGAATGGGGCTTCTTCCCTGCTCCATCTGCTTTTGACCTTCTGGTGGGCGAGAAGTCCAGTCCAGTATTGACTTCCGTCCTTTGAGCTACTATCGACCTTTGTTTGTGAGAGAAATTCCCTTTTTCTACCGACTGAAGCGAAGGTTAGCAGCCAACAATTGGTACCCTATGTCCTAAGTCTTACTGTCCTT
>NW_011630143.1:0-1222 GCF_000512975.1 Sesamum indicum
ATTTTGTCCTCACTTATGATTGTATTATGATAATTTTATTACTCATTCTATTTTCATTAGTACTCTTTTTTTGATGTACATTGCATTAGTCGACCATTTTTATACAATTTATTGCCTAAAATTCTTTATTGTTTTAGTGATTATGTGCAACTTGCTCCTGAAAAATCCTCCTAAAAACTCTTATTATAGCCAACATCATATCAAACTTTAAATTCTCGACTAACTTCTAATCTTTCGGTCAATGATATCCTCAAATTTACTCCAGCACACGACTTGCACATGCCAATTTCGGAGAAATTCTATCAAAATGTGTTAGCAAATCGCAAAATTTACTAAGATACCAGATCAAATTGTCAGTTTCACTTTCTGAACATCCAAAACTCCAAATATCTCTTATTAAAGGACAACAAATTTCAACATAACCTTTCTAATTTTCAAATCAACGTGATGCCATTAATCAACCTTATTATCCAAAGGTAACAACATAATCTTATTCTCAAAATGCTTGATAGTTAAACATTCAGCTTGGTCCACAAGTATTTATAAAAGTTTTGTGTGTGTTTCATAATCCCATTTGATGTGCGACATTCTTTTTAAAGAAGATTATGTGTCATTTCAAACAAGGAAGGTAGCAAAGTTATAGGACAGTAAATATATTAAAGCCTTCAAAAATAGTATTGACACTAATAAAAAACAATAGCTGAGTTGAAAAATAAAAAAAATAAAAATCTCCTACCCTTTTAGCGAAGTTAATTATTTGAGGTTTCTTATGGAGAATGTGGCTTACAGACCCTGCCTCGCCAACTTCGCTCCATCGATTTCTTTAAAGTGGACAAACGAATAGTGATGAAAAGGGAATGAGCTAATGCTGATCTCTTCTTCGTGAGAGGCAAACACAAATTTTAACTCAGAATCTGTCACTTATTGGTGACAAATTACTGATCCACAATTTGATGGATGAATCTCCCGCTGCAAATCTTTGATGGACGCATCGTGGTTCTGTGTAACTTGCACAGCTGATTTTACAACTGGTTCCACTAAACTGGTCAAATAGAGTGAACAGTATAAATGATAGATCGTCGGAGGTTCCGATGTGAATGAAAAGTCGAATAGAAAGAGATTTGTGTGCAATAGGGATGTGCAGGAGCGAGGTTTTGTAAATATTTGAAAGTATTATAACTTTCAACTTGAATTAAATTAAAATTCTAAATTGGTCTAAATA
>NW_011630144.1:0-1221 GCF_000512975.1 Sesamum indicum
TTCACGGAAATTCATTTCAGGGTCTACTACCACCATCGTTTTCAAGTTTAACCTCTTTGAATGACTTGTGAGTGTCATCTTCTTCTTCGTATTTTTCATAATATATCTATTTCTTTCACGTTGCAAAAGCTATATTTTTTTTGTTCGGTTTTGATGCTTAGGAGGATAACTGAACTGTCTAATGGCATCCCTTCGCTCGACTTCCTCAGAAATATGACTTCTTTAGCTACCTTGTAAGGATATAAAGCATAGCTTCCAGTTCCACTAAATAAGTTGATACCATAACTGTCTTGACTTTTAATCATCGGCCACTAAACTAATGACTGAGACTTGTTCGCAGAGTTCTGCGGAACAATAATATTTCTGGTTCCATACCTTCATTTCTGGGTGAACTTCCGAGTTTGTCTCTCCTGTAAGTATCACTTTAACGTTATGCTTCCTCGAAGCATGTTGGAGACCACAGCATGAAAGTTGTTACACTGATATGAGCTTGAAATCTTATACAGCTGATTATACACTTAGATCCCAGTTATGTATTAATCTCCCACAAATGTGTTGATTCAATGTTCAGGGATTTGAGCTTCAACAATTTGAGGGGAAGAATTCCAGATTCACTTTTCAATCACAGGGTTCTCACTAACTTGTAATTAATTTCAACTCCTTACTTATGGTTAAAAAGCTCAGTTCCGGAGACCCCTTTCCTAGCCAAACAAAAAGAGGCAATAACCTAAGAAAGCTACTTAATTTGCCTTCTCAAATCTTCAGGTATCTTGGCAATAACCGGTTCTCCGGATCACTGTCATCCCAGAAGAGTCCATTTCTTAGGAATATGTGAGTATTCAAGCTTTCACGGTACTCGCTTCTTTGGTGGGATGTTAAGATTCTTTAGCAAGGATACTATTGAAACTAGATCAAGTCTATGTTTTCAATTTTACATGTTCTCCAAAGACACAAGTCCAAGGCATGCAGGCCTAACATCCTAGTATTTTCTCGCAGAGACTTATCATACAATGAATTATCAGGAAGCTTTCCGTCTTGGGTCAGCGAGCAGAACTTACAGCTGTATGATTGAACAAACCTGTATATTTTACATTCATAATTGCCTATTATGATGTTTATTCATCCTTTAAACTGTTATAGCTCACGCTGACATCAGCATCTTTTTTTTGGTTTAGTAATTTGGTTGCAAACAACTTCACCATTAGTCCCTCTAATGGCAGG
>NW_011630145.1:0-1221 GCF_000512975.1 Sesamum indicum
TAATAATCGAGACTAATAAATTCAATAGCACGAACTACAATGACTGGCTACAGAATTTAAGAATTGTCCTAGATTTCAAGAACCAGGGCTATGTCTTGAACAAGTCGATCCCAGCAACCTTGCCAGAAGGGTCTTCGCCCGAAGAACGTGTGACATTCGAATATTGGTATGAGGACAACCACAAGGTCCGCAGTATCATATTGGCTTCGATGACCAATGACATCCAAAATTAATATGACAGGATGGAAGACGTTCCCCTTGATAATGCTTCGCATGAAGGAAGTTTATGCGATTCCTGATAGGCATATTAGATATGCCCGTTACAAAAGCATTTTTCAGGCCCAAGATGACTGAAGGATCTTTTGTGCAAACTCATAGGGTCAAGATGCTATCCCTCGTGGAGAAGCTCGAAGACCTCAAAATGACAACGACATGTACAACGATGTGATCCTCCAATCACTTCCTCCCTCCTATAACCCGTTTATCATCAACCACAACATGAATGGACTTAAGAAGTCTATTTCTGAGTTAATTAATATGCTGGTCTAATACGAGGCAATGGCATACAAATTTGCGCCTATGGTATTGATAGGAGAGGCTTCAACCTTCAAAGCGAAATACAAAAGGGCCGGACGTTGGAAGAGGAAGAAGGGAAAAGGAAAAGCTGTCGCAGCCACTACTAGAACTCCGAGCACCCCTGTTGATTAGGTGGAAAAAGGTAAAGGGAAAGGGAAGAATAGTGGTTCACATCGGTCGAGGGAAAATGATGTTTGCATTCATTACCGTGAAAAGAGGCATTGAAAGAGGGAGTGCCCACAACTCCTCTCCAATCCAGGTATGTTTTTTATTGAATTAAATATGATAATTAATTCTAGTTCTTGGGAATTGGTTACTGACTATGGAGCTCACATCTGCAATAATTTGCAGGTAGTGGAAAGAAGTAGAAGGCTACGTAAGGACGAGATAGTCCTAAGGCTTGGTGATGCAAGACCATTGCTGAGGAAGTCGTGGGATCTCTCAACTTAGCTATTAATGTCATATTTGGATAGAATTAAAAAACTGTTATTATGTACCAAGCATGATAAAAAACATTATCTCCGTTCCTGTTTTAGACAATGATGCTTATGCGTTTAAGATTGATAAAAATAGTTTTTATTTGATGATTGATAATAACCTTCATCTGTTTGGTACATTAATAAATGGTCTTTAAATTCTCCTATA
>NW_011630146.1:0-1221 GCF_000512975.1 Sesamum indicum
GTCTTAATCCCTTAATGAGATTACTTTAACACAAGCTGAAGCTTAAAAGAAGATGGCCATAGTTGTGAGATCCTAGCCAGAGAAGAGCAAGAGAAGCTATTTTCAAGGAAGTTATGGACTGGAATCAGAGATTGGATGAACATCCGAAACAGAGAGGAAAAGAGGAAGCAAACAAGGCTAGCTCACGAAAGAAAGCCTTGCAACTAGCTATATATTGATATTGCAACTGCGCTAATAAGGGCACATCCGCTTTCTCTGTATGGGGATTATGGAGTAGCACTGATCGACAGGAAGGGCTCCAATTATTAGACGGAAAAGAAGATGCAAAAGCTTTCGCACTTATTCGCATATACTTTTTTTCTTTTTATTTTGAACTTGTATTCTATATAAGTCTTAGTTAATAGTAGAGCTCCGCTGGACTAAGCGAGGCAGTACTCTGAGCTATATCCGAGACCATTAGCATTAGTTCCCCTCTCATCAAAGCTTCCGAACTTGCCAAGAAAGGGCCTATTCCTACAGTACAAGTCTCTATCAACTAACTCAAGCACTAAAGAGAGGTGAAGCAGAATATCGATAGACAATAGACCAAGGAGCGAAAACCACTCAGTTACTTGCTAAATCGAAGAGAGCAGAAGGAGGAAAGCGAAGAGATGAGCACTTTTCAAGCAGCTTTCCTTAACGAAGTCATCCATGTGACCAGCTTCAAAGAAAGCAAAGAGGGATGCTCACTAGCAGCTCAAGAGGATTGAAGACCAAGGCAGGGCTCTTGTTGACAAAGAAGGTCTAAAAAGGCAACGCATTTGAAGGTAACCGCCCTACTAGTATAGTAGAAAGACCTATCGGACCTGTGAAAGTCTCGTTTTTGACTAAACTAAGAAAGACGGGCTTTGCTGCGACGAGGATGCCTTTTTTAATCAGCCAACGTCAAGACCTGCAACAGAGTCCTACCACGTTAAGGGAGAGCACCCAACTTGCTTGTTGACACGTGAGGGGAAATAGGAGTCTGAGGTGGCAGGATTGACCACTAGAGCCCTATGGTAGTGATGGTTGGTCCCACTACTCCTTCGAGTGCCTTTTGCGCTTAGCGTCGGAAAGAGGTTACAGCGAAGGTGCTAAAACCTAAAATTCAATTTATTGAGGATGGACGGCCTGGCAACTCCTGAAGGAGAACTAGGCAGGACGATCTCCCGGAGCTCTAAATTGTTGTGGTACGGCTAGGGG
>NW_011630147.1:0-1216 GCF_000512975.1 Sesamum indicum
TCCCACCACTCTCAACTGGGGTTTTGCTACATCCCTTCCTAGTGGGTTTGGGATCCACAATAACAATTTACCATGCCCACTTTTAGATTCACATGGAAAAAGCCTTCTGGGAGGCAACCAATGCGATTCTCATTCTATGAGATTCTAAGATATTTTGTCTCACCTCTTTACATGATCCCGAGGGCTCCAAATGAAACATGCTACTCGGTGTTAAGCCCAACCCATCTACCAAATCACACCTTAATTGTCACCCTCATGACTAGTGAGATACGGAAACAACGACCGTGTTCCTTTGTTCATAACAATAATGCAGCTTGCCTTCTATTCCAAATGTGCAACGACTCACGAAATCATATTTGGATAGTAGTGAAAGGGCACTCGAAACTGCGAGTGGATTGGCCCTGGAACACGTAAGTGGAAACAATTAAAATAAATTGCGTAAATAAAATGAAATCGCAATAAGACCATAATTCCAAGGGGTGTACCCTTGGAGTTGCAGGGAGTTCGATGCAGTTAATAAAATAAACGATAATAATAAAATAACAAAGCTATTGGTTGAATGAAAATGAGTGGTACATAAATGTAAATCAAGAATAACCTTTCTTTTGTTTATTTTGAACCTCGTTTGTTTAATCCGTTCATACAAGGCTTCAGCGTAGAAACCTTCTAAATCTATGCCCACACCACACTCGAACTTGAGATTCCTCAACTTAATTTCCTAGAAAAGAATTGACAAGAAAAAACACACCAAGTGTGTACAAGAGGGGGTTAGTCCGAGAGGTGGAATTGGAGAGAAGGAAATTATTTTCTTGCTTTTTTTATGTATTCATTAGTTATTCCAACTAACTAATATAAATATATACCTTCTATGGATAAAATGAAATATGTTTAGGTTCATTTAACCATCCATATGTTAATAAGATCCTTTATTCGAAATAAAGAATCACTAACATGACATTTTTCAAAAGTGAATTTGACTCAATATTTTTCTTTCCAAATCATTTCCACCAACTTATTTAATGGGCTTGGGTTTATTTTAATTAATTAAAATATAAGGCCCAATCAATCTTAATTAAATTTAATTTAATTAAATCCTACTTAATTAAGTCCACCATAAAGTTAATCCATTTAAATATATGAACCCAATAAGCCTTTATTATATAATAAGTCCAACTTATTAAATGCTAAGGGCAAGCCTAATTTCAATTAATCCAAA
>NW_011630148.1:0-1216 GCF_000512975.1 Sesamum indicum
TAATCAAAATCCATTACAAGTTTTTATGCTAACTTTGTTAAAGGTTGAGGCGTCTTATGTGATTTATGTTTTTTGTTGCTTGGACTTTTGCTGAAATGCCTTAGTAAATACAACGCAAACACAGTGCTAATTGCTTTCTGTTAACCATCCCATGTATTCGTAGCATTTTGGATTTTGATTTACTTTCTAATCTCATGTTGCTTTTGAGCAGTATGGGTAGTTGGATTACCTTGAAGGTACTTTTCTATTTTTTTTTTATTTTTCTTTTTAAGAAATTGAAGGCACTTTTCTGAATCAGGTAATGGCAGGTATAAATTGCAGGAATTGAAGCGCAGGCGAAGAAAGAGGAAGAGTAGGAGGAGAAGAGGAGGAGGAGGGTTCACCATCACTCAGATGATGATTCTTCTGATAATTCTGCTGATCTGCAGCATAAAAGGAGGAACATGAAGGCATATTCAGACTCTAATTCCAACGTCAGTGGGTAGGGGCAAGAAGCGGTCTGAGAAGAAAAGGAGGAAACATCGCCATGAAAAGGACTAACTTCTACAGTGGGTTATATGTCTTGTGCTTTTAAGGTTCCTCTACACTGCTGCTAAGTGTGCCTTATTCAATCTTTAATCTGGTGGTTGATGAGCTTGTTGATGAAAATCACTTTAGCTTAGTGGACAATGCATTAGTTTGGTGCATTTGCTGTTTTTCAATTTGATGTAATGTATAATTTTAATTGTTTTGTTCTTCTGATTATAAGAATTCTGATATTTACTGAGTATGCTATGTGTGATTCTGACGTGTGATCGGTCCTGTTGGTTGAAATATTGCAGTAATGCTTTAGAATTTTATTGAGTTTAAAGTTGTTTTACTTGTTGGTTGCTATTCGCTGCTTTGGGAGAAGCCTGCCTGTGGGCATCAAGAAGAGCTTAACTATTGCTGCTCTTTTGAACCCAGTGCTATTTCTAGAGTAAAAAAGGTTGCAACCTTTTTTTCAGTGTGTTTTATATATGTAATTGTATTAGGGCAATGATTTTGTGATTAATATTATCTAATTTTTGGATCAACCTCTCTGAAAATCATGATCTGGTATAGCAGGTTTCTGTAGATATCATGATGTCAAGGAATATATTTTTATATATTCTAATCAGCTACTCCATTTCTTTTTCAATTTTATCGACCACAAACTTGAGAAGTTTTGCTGAATGATGCCCCCTCCTTATTCCGA
>NW_011630149.1:0-1213 GCF_000512975.1 Sesamum indicum
CTCCAATATGACACTCGTGGCCGTAAATTGTACCCCATGATATTTTGCAGCATTCTGTTGCGCCCATGTGGACCATAGAATCATATATGGTACCAGAGTACGAATATGCAAATTTGAGTGGAACGGAGTGTAGTATCGCCAGAAGTGCACCATATGAAGCAGGTCCCCCGTTTCACAAAGTCGTAGCCCGAAGACGTTAGCAAAGTGCGGCCACACATCCCGGACTACTGCGCCTTCAACAAACAGATGCGAGATGCCTCCTCTGCCATACAACATTGACATTTTGATGGAAAACTAAAGCCCTTTCGCTTTATGCGTGCATCCACTGGGATCCAATCCTGGAAAAGCCGCCACAAGAAGTCGAACACCATTGGCGCAAGGAACGGTGCCAGATATCTGTGAAAAGTTGTCGTTAAGGAGACATCATTCGAATAGCCTCCTAGGCCGATGTCTTGGAAAATGTTCCGTTACTCGCTGCTGTCCACACAATTTTGTACCTCCACCCCGCTGCAATAGGAATTTAGCATATAACTTGTGCGATCTATGGCGGGACTATCCTGAAGATTTTGGGGACATTCCATTCTCCCTAATGCCAATAGTAGCATACGGTTCTATAGTGTCGGGAGCCTCGCGAACTAGCTGGGTTAAAGGCTTCTCACCAAACCAATTATCATGCCACAAAGACACTGCGCCCTGGCCTAAAGTGTAGAAGATTAGAGGTTCCGCCACATCTCTGATGCGACACATGCGATGCCAAATAGAGAAATGATTGTAATTATACGAGACATGAGTAGGGTGAAGGGTCCTACAATAGCGGTCATGCAAGAAGTCCGACCACAAGGATGATTTTAGCTGAAATCGCCCCCATAGCTTCATGGAAAAAGCCCAAACATACTCCGCCAAACTCTGAATATGCAAACCACCTTTCGCTACTAGGCTTCACATCTTATCCCATGAAGACCAATGAATATGCCGGCGGCCATTGTACAAGCCCCAAAGGAAACCATTGAATATGCGCTCAATGGTTATCAAGACAGACTTAGATGGATGAATTACTTGAAGCAACAACACACGTCGAATCAAGGCCAGCCTTCCTCCATGGGATAGATTCGTCATCGCCCACCCTTGTAGCATGTCACGTAATCTGGAGATTAGTGAATGAAACAAGCATGCCTTCCTATTGCCCTTGTACAGAGGGACTCCCAAGTATGTG
>NW_011630150.1:0-1213 GCF_000512975.1 Sesamum indicum
CAAAGAAGGGCCATTGGAAGAGAGAGTTCTAAGCTCCTCTCCAATGAATGTAAAATCTTTAATTGAGTATTAACATAATTACCATTCTACTCTTGGTATTGGTTACCAATGAATTCATAATCTGCGGATGGTTTTTAGGTGGTGATGAGGAGTAGAAAAGGCGAAACAAGAAGGTCCTAAGATTTAACGATAGCAGGGCTATTGCTGCAAAGACTAAGGACTCAATTAGTCTTAGTGGTAATCATGTTAGGATAGTGTTTCCGTAACCTAGAATGATCGAAAAAGTATTTTCAATTATTGTTTGACAATTTTGATACATGTTTTGATCAATAGAGTCTTTTATTTGACATTAATGGGATTCATATCTGCTAGGTAAACTATAAAATACTATCTCATAATTGAATTATGCATACTAAAATAAAGAATAAAATGATAATCAAAAGCGAGACTTACAGTTCTGGCTGGACAATCTCTTCTAGTCGAGCATGAGAAAGAGTGCTGGATTCAAAGAGTACTAGAAATAGGCGACTTGGATCCATTAGCTTTGAAAACCTTTTCTGAGAAGGAGAAAGACTGCAAAAGCTCTTTCGTGGGACAAAATGAGCTAACCAATTAGACGTTCGATTGGATTTAATGTGGACATCTGTAAGTCACGAAAATACACAAAATTCATATGGGGTTCACAAATCTATTTCTGTTTGATCAGGTTCAATGAATTAGACTCAGAGTGGTGAACCATATTGATTACCTTTAGATTGGATCGAGAGGGTGTGCATTTAGTGGTAGTTCTTAAATATCGAGAATGAGAATGTGACTCTCACTAGGTGAAGTTCTTCTTGAAAGCACCACGGTTGACAGGTCTCTAGTAAGGAAGAAATTGGACATTATTTGATTGGTGTTTCACGAAAACAAGTTGCCCTTATTGTATGATGAAACTGTCGTCCTACAAAGAACTTGAGTTAATGGGATATCCCATACGCTTCAAGGAAATAGTGGGAGTAGGTTTTTATAAGACTTCTAAAAAATTCATTCGTAATACTATCTCTAACTGTTCATATCCCATTCCTTGTTTGTCTAAGAAATTGGATTACAATCCAATAGGACATAAGGAGGAAGGATGTGGGACATCTGTTAGAACCAATATTTTGGAGCCTAAGGATTCACTATGAAGTTCAAACTAGGTTTAAGACTTCAATAACTGGAATATTCGGCA
>NW_011630151.1:0-1212 GCF_000512975.1 Sesamum indicum
TGAGAAGGAGTGTGAACGTAAGCTTAAGCTGCCGAAACCTATGGTCGTTGATTACCCAAATCAGCCTTTTCCCCATTGTTCTTATGTAAGAATTCTTCTTGATATTCAGGATTTTTGACTGAAGAGTTGACTCAAGTTGAAATAGATAATAAGCATTGTAGAATGATTAGATATTGTTACAACTCATCTATTCAATTGTGCAAGAATATAGTATATATTCGCTTTGGAAGAGTAGAGAAAAGGATGATTGAATTCATAAGATAGTAGGCAAAGATTAAACAATAAGGAAGGGTAACCTTTCCCCCGTCCTCATTTCGCTCGCCTCGGCTTCTGCTTTTGTTTTAGCGACTCTTTTTTATCCAGTTACTTCCGCTGATTCTCCTGTGGCATCTCTTGCTTTAGTTTAGTGCTTGTCTTGAAAAAGTGCTAAAGCTAGCGCTTATTTTATTTAGTTGGAGAATACAGGACTTAGAGCAGGCGTCGCGCTCAAGTCGAGACTCTTATATGTCAATAGAGAAAGCAGATTCAGTTTCCCTTTATGAGTACCTATCCCTTACGGGTTCGAAACTTGCTCCTTCCTGAGTTTTTGGCAACAATTCTCTATTACATAGCAAGAGCTTCTTCTTCTTCTCTGTATGGAAACTTGCTTCCCCGCGGGGTTTGAGCTAACCGTGCCACTAGCCTTTACACAGCTGATTAGCCTCGAGTCAGGCCTCAGATCGGAAGTGCTTTCGCTCTCAACTCTTGTTTCTTATGCCCGAAAACTAGAATCAGAAGGAAGAGCTACTGGCTTGGGAGAACTTTCATCTATCTATCCGCTATCTATAGTATAGGAAGATGTCCCGGTCGAGAAGTGATCGAAGCCTGGGTGAATCTACTCTCCATACTTAACACATGGGATTTGTGGATTGCACCTTTGATATCAAATCCGCTAAGAACTTCCCAATCAAATAGATCTCCCCTGGCTAGTAATCTCACCGGTGAAGTTATAGCTCTCGAACAAGCGGTGAGAGGCGAGGTTGCCCGGGTCAACGGATCGAAGGCAGTATTGAACGTTCCCACCTGACTACGAAATAGGCTAGCTGACCTAGCAGTGAAAGACGAGAGAGCTGACCAGAAAATGAAAGATGAAATAGCTGGTCCAGCGATGACATTTCTGAGGTCTGGCACCACATTGCTTTCTAGTAAAGAAAGATTAGGTATATAAGATAT
>NW_011630152.1:0-1210 GCF_000512975.1 Sesamum indicum
TTTTTTTTTTTTTTAGGGTAATTGTTCATCAAGAAATTCCATCATTTCGACATGTTTTTTAGCCATTATTTAAATTTTCTATTTTTCAATGGGGTTTACTTATTTTTCGTATGTTCTATAGTTCTTATTTAACTTAGAAAATTTATTATACAAATGCTAGGATCTTTGGTTATTTTTTGATCAAGTTTCATAGAATTTTGAGTAACTCCAATTTTTAGCAATTTCAAGTGTATTTTTCAAAGAGGTTTACTTATTTTTCATCTTTTTTTGTAATTATTATTTAGCTTAAAAAACTTACCACACAATGCCAGGGTTTAGGATTATTTTTTGGACAAAATGCATAAAACCCTCTTGTGTTTTAAAAAGTCTACAGGAAAAACTCTCCTATTTTCGGAATAGGTTAAAAGCTGTCAGACGTGTTCTATAAAACTCAGCTCAATCGCCCCTCTCCGTTAATCCAACTAACGGTATTATTTTTTTAGAAAATGACCGTTATACCCTTACTTAATATATATTATTTATTATTTGAATGACCGTTTGATCTTTTTTGTTCAAATATTGATCGTTAAATCTAATCAATTAATCTCAACCGTTAGATTTTAAAAAATAAAAGGTCAAGATTCAACAAATTATTTAACTTATATTATATATAAATAATTTAAAATTTCAAAAATATATTACTATTATATATTAAAAAAAAACTAACTACCCTATCCACCCCCTTACGCCCCTGCCCCCCCACCCCTTTACCCCGGCTTCCCTCCAAAATCTCGTCGCCGGTGACTAGATTTTGTTAAAATTATCTATCTCCATAAATTCTTTACCAAATTAAGTGAGAACAGTCTCGTTAGAATTATTTTGAAGAGACGAGTCTGATGATGGTGACTTGAGACCAAGATTCAATCGGACGGAGTACGAATCGACGACTAACATGTTCGACGATCGTTGCTTGAGCCCACTCTCTATGATTGACGAAAACTCAAATTGAAGGTACGAAAATATTGGTCTTGAAGAGAGGATTCTAATGGTACCATTGACCGTCGGAAATTCATCCGAACGGCGCCAAAAACTTAGAAACAAGTTTCTGGCGAAAAGGGAGCGAAATAGCAGATTTTCTTTTTATTTTTTTAATTTTTTAATAATTATATTAATTAAAATATATTTTAGTTAATTAAGAATATTTTAAATAATTATAATAATTAAATATTTT
>NW_011630153.1:0-1206 GCF_000512975.1 Sesamum indicum
CCAAATGGACAACAATCGCTGGCTCCCAGCAGCACCATATGGTGCTACTTGGAATTGTCAGCACACTTTCAACACTACAGTACGGGGAACTGTTCGAGTCATACGAGAAATATTGAATGAGATGCAGGCGGATCAGGTAACTTATTTTTAATATTATTCATATATTTATACCGTGAAGTAAATCCGTATTAATTTACATCTTTGTATTTATTACAATTCATATGCCAACCGTATGACATGGACTCGGATGTCATTATGCCTTACGCTGATGAATTGAATCCCTAGTTGTGGAGGTCATCCATTCCATTGGTATTCTACGCAATAGTTGAAATGCATCGTCCCGAACGGGTTGTTAACCAATTCGGGATGAGGCAAAATGTACCAGAATCGACGAATACCCGGGATATGAGCCTCCATCAGATTTCCCGTAAAAATCACGTGGGTGCAGATTGGTACCTGCAACACATACAATATATCACTAGATGGCAAAGACGATATGACACGATTGTACATAGACCATTCATTTTCAATAGAAGAGAAAGGAAACGAGATTTTTGGGAATGGTACTACAACATAACACGAAATTTTGTGTCGTCATCTACTGATAGACGTGTGAAAAGCGGGTACCAACCTAGAGAAGCACCTATGTTGCAAGTTGTGGTACGTTGTTATATAATATTATATATATATATATATTTAACAACACAAGGCTCATTATTTTTCTACACTTTTCAGGCAAATGAAGTGAATGCCCTTGAAACTTTATGTCGATCTAGACTACCAAATATTGAAGGATATAGTCAATTGGTGGATAGATTTGAACATGGGTTATATATTATCAAGGAAGCAATAACCCAACAGCCACAACAAATTGTTTCTCCATCCGATGATGCTCCCACAACATCCCACAGGCAAAGAAGAATTTCTAGCCGAATATCAACTGGTTCAGTTGAACGTCATGATATTGGGGTGGATATAGCTGGTCCTTCTACAATATATCCACCTCAAGATTATTACGTGTCTCAACCGCCTCAAGATTATTACATGCCTCATTCATCTCAAGGTGATTGGTTTCAATCGACTTCATATATATCAAACCAAACACAAGATTATTCTCTTGACCTTGATTTTGGTATTAATCAACCATATACACAAGGATATAATATTTCACCAATTCCATTTTCATCATTTGGTGCATATCGTGAC
>NW_011630155.1:0-1202 GCF_000512975.1 Sesamum indicum
TGTAAGAAACAAAGACGTAAATTTGTGAAATTATAAAATATAATTAGTAAATGATGGTCTGAACAGACATGTCCTTATAGAAAATGAAAATGGTCTCAAAGGACATGACATGAATCAATACCACCATTCACATATGCCCCTCCACCTATAAATCTCTCCACCATTTCCCCACCTTCCCTCCATCGTCCAACTCTCGTCTCTCCTTTCATCCCATTCAACCAACCATGACGAACGGCAACACTGGTGGTGATCATGGCTCTCCTTCCAAGCCTACTCCGAATCCCAACCCAAATAGCCCACGCCAGGAGGAGAACCCACGCCGGCGCAGTGGCGGAGCAAATGCTCCTCCTGCCAGTCCCCGACGCCGTGGAAGCCCTTCTTCTCCTCCTAAAACTAGGCCGGTTATGGGCGTTCCTGGTGAATCTGCTTTCGCTCCTTACACAAAGCCACGCAGTGAGCCAGGTGGAAGTGGTGGGCGCGGGGTCGAGGGGGGGCCTGGGTTACAAGGGGCTCAGGTAGTGCCGGTTGGAAGCGGTGGCTATGGAGTTGTTGCTGCACCAGGGGCGCTGAGGATTGGTGGGAGCCCTGCAGCGAGGAAGAGAGTTCGGGAGAGTGGCGCTGGCAGCACGACTGCGGCAGGAGGAAATCAGCCCGGGGAGGGTGCAGGTAACGTTGTGAATTGCAGCGTTTGCGGGAAGGGCTTCCCGTCTCAAAAGGCTTTGTTCGGGCACATGCGATCTCACCCTGACAGGGGGTGGAAGGGGGCACATCCGCCCCCAACGTTCAAGGCGGAGGAGGAATTCGCTGATCTTCATGGTCTGAATCTGCCTGAAGCGGGGAGAGGTGGAGATGCCCAAGAGGGCGCTGCTGATGATCATCAGAAAGAGGATGAGGCCGCCGAAAGTGAAGAGGAAGAGGAAGCCGGCGATTCCGGGAAATACCGCTTGCCAGATTTGAACAACCCACCACCACCTGATGCTAATTAAATGAATGCAAGAGAAAGCTTGAAGTCATAAACTCTACACATTGATGTTTTTTTTTCCTTGTTGTTTCTGCAGGTTGAGGGTTTTGGACATTGGTGGCGTGTTCTTGATCAGATGTTTGCATGCATGCATGCATCCGGTATCTGATCAATACGTACTTTACTTTATATTAATAATTATGTGTGCTGTTAAACTGTGGAATTCATTACGGAAGAACTA
>NW_011630156.1:0-1198 GCF_000512975.1 Sesamum indicum
TGCTTTGCATCTATTACCTCATACTCAGCGATGACTTGTCTCACTACTAGCTGAGAATCACCCTTCAACACGTGGATGGATCGCATGCCCATTACCGCAGCTAGTTCTAATCCGATAAGCAAGGCTTCATACTCAGCTACGTTGTTCGTGCATGGGAAATTAAGCCGGTATGAATGGTGAGAAAGTAGACCATTAGGAGAGAAAAAAACAAGGCCTGCTCCCGCGCCACCTTGCGTACTGGAGCCATCGAAATACATTTGCCATGGAGTTGTGGTCAGACGCATGACCTCTGATCGGGCAACTGCTTGCCTAAGTCCAACGGATGATTTATCAAAAATTCGTTGCTCAATGAGCACCTTTGACCGTAATTGAATGAAAACTCTGACAAGGCAAAAACCCATTTTTCAATCCGACCTTTGAGAAATGGTATCGATAACATGTCTTTGATCAAATCGGTTCTATCCCTCACCACATGACTTTGCCTCGGTAACAGATAATGCCGAGGCTTGACCGCTGTGAAATACAGGCACAAAGACATCTTATCAATTCGAGTCTCATTTCTTTCTTGCCCCTTAAGAAGGCGACTTAGGTAATAAATCGTTCCTTTCCTTCCTCATTCTTCTGTGTCAAGAATGATAGAATTGAATCTTCTGAAGCTGATATGTACAATAGAAAGGGCTCTCCATCCTTTGGTGGCATCAAAACAGGCCTGTTGGTCAGGTATTTCTGAATTTCATCGAACGCTTTCTAGTGCACTTCCTCCTACACGAACTCTTCTGAGTCCTTTAGTTTCACAGCAAGGAGACAATGGTTGAAGTTTTCCTGCGAGATTTGAGAGAAATCGGCGAAAAAATGGAATCTAGCCGATCAATCTCTGCAGTTCCTTTTTGTTTTTTAGCGGAAGAGCTTCTTTCTCGTGCTTTGTTCTTGTCTATCTCAATACCTCGGTGGTGCACAAGAAATCCTAAAAAATTCTCAGCCGATTGAATGGATTTTCATTTTCAAAGCATGTTGTCGCATTCGTTCGAAAGTTTTCCTTAAATCGGCCAGTTGGCTGCCGCATTCAAACAATTTTCTTTGAACTACCCGCCTGGGGTCTTGTCCACCTTTTTCTTACCCTGAAAAAAGAACTATATCATTATTGCATAACATAATAATAGTGGCTATCTTTCTTCAAGTGAGAGAGAGGATAGAAAAA
>NW_011630157.1:0-1194 GCF_000512975.1 Sesamum indicum
TCCCTTTTATTTTCTCAACCATAGCCTCGTAAGATTATATTTTTATTGTTGCATAATTTTCATACTACATCGAACGCCCGGTAACTCCAAGGGTACACCCCTTGGATTCGTTTACTTGTCGCTTTAATTTTAATTGTTATATGCATTTTCATTACCGCTTTCGCTAGCGCGTTCTTAGGCTGTACCATGTGATCCTTCACAAGATACAACCATAGTATGTACGTGGTTGCCGTGATTGCTCAAGTTTGAAGAAGACTACTCCAATACTATCGAAGCTAGGGACTCAAGTCATACCAACCAAGCCTCAAGGCTTACATATGACAATCCCCACGGGTCAATTCAGTCAGTTGACCATCTTGTCAACTAACCCATTGAAATTGCATAGACGTCCAACATCTATTGACAATAAAGCACGACACTCATATAATAAATGCCATACTGAGTGCATGTCTCAGTAGGAATCTCAATATCCAGTCTCGAGGTCCTTGACTTGGAACGCTCCAAACCAACCCTCAGCTATCCAATGCGCAGCCCAACTACATTAGTCATTAAATGGTCTGTTGTGACATCAAAGTAGAGCTTAACGTAATTGGTGAGCACAACAGATACATGTACCAAAGACGAATACTTACCATATACGTCGAACAACATTATTTAAATAAAGATCGCTTGAATAGTTTTCAAAAACGTCAATCTAATTGATTTTTAGTCACCTATTCCAACAATCTCCCACTTGACCTTAAAGCCAATTACTCATGTTTTCTGACTAACCTAATCATAAGCAATCTGCGATACCGATTCGGTCTTATTGGTCTACTATAGTTTCTGTCGATATTCTGTGGTCCAACCGCACATCGCATCTTTCTACGTTCGCTCCAAGCAAATGATGATGCTAGCTAGTACACCCAACAGTTAGGTGTAATTTTCAATCCTACCCACTTTCCAATACAACTTCTAAAGTTGCCATACATTCAACTTTCACGACAGAGCTCCTTATGGTATTCCAGTTGGAACCTCTCCAAATTACCACATCATCATAAAGTTTGAATATACGCTTAATTTAAGACTAAACATTACGCTGGAAGCTATGATCCCTATAGCCTTCCAAAATCAACTCCTATTCATTTGTGTTAAGAGCTCTTTTTCAATCCTTAATCGGGTATTAAAGATAGCTCTTCAACAACTGTCTATTGC
>NW_011630158.1:0-1192 GCF_000512975.1 Sesamum indicum
GTGATATTATCTTGATGAATGTAGTAAGCATTCATCTGTGGCACCATGTGTTTGTTGTGCTTACTATTTATGTTGAACGATATCTTAACATCACAATAAATGCCCACAAATCAATTGAATAACCCATGTAGTTGGGCTACACATTGGATGGCAGCTACGAAACCAACTTCTGAGGGTTAGTGTGAAACGTTTCAAGTTGAGAACCTTAAGACTGGGCATCGAGAGTCCTATAGAGACTTGCAGTAAGTAATACATTTATATCATGAGTGTCGTATTTCATCGACGACAGACATGGGATGTCTATGCAATTTTAGTGGATTAGTTGACATGGTTGTTAACTGATTGAACTGACTCGTGGGAATCATCATATGAAAGCCTTAGAGGCTGGGTCGGTATGACTTGAATTTTCAGCTCAAATAATACAGGATTAGTTCTTGAACTTGGGAAATCATGACAGTAACATGCATATGATGGCTATCTTGGATCTAGCGAGTGATGACTGTATCTTCGATGTGCTCGTTATAAGCCTTGTATACTGTAGTCTCATAATGTAGTGAGGACGGTGGATTTCAAAATAGAATCCATCCCCTATCAGTATATGATGGATATATCTCTTATGCGCTCTGAGATGGTTTAAACTCTCTAAGTCTATGGCCATAGCGATTGGTCGAATAAGAAATGGTTTTCTTTGTCAATCAATAGAGTAAACGAATCTCAAGTATTCAGCATAGTTGCTTGGTCCAGGATGGGAACCGACGCCCAATTCCATACCCTAGACTAAGGCCGCGAGATGGTCGATGAAAGGACCGTATCTGTATGGAACTTGAGAGTTTAAATATTCACACCAACATTCACCTAGGCTCTAGTCCCATGGACCATTGCTAGACGGCCACCCATGGTGACGGGCATTTCGATTAATGGTTTTTTTTTTTTGAGATAATGATATCCTCAAAATAGATAAAAAGTTAACAAACAAGCAGTTTTTAAAGTAATCCTTCCTCAAAGAAAGTCTATTATCCCTGGTAAACAAAAAAGAACATGGTAAGAATCCAGTAAAACTGATAAGAGTTTCTACTATTTCTTTTCTTGCAAGGAACTTGCAGAAATAGAGAATTAATGACAAAACATTTTACATAAAGAGGTTGGGCCTTGAAGCCTTATATGTGGTCTTGAGCTTCCTTGTTGGCGGCCT
>NW_011630159.1:0-1189 GCF_000512975.1 Sesamum indicum
TGAGGGACACTACAAGATATAATGTTATAAACAAAAGCACAAATTCTGTGCAAAATAGTGAAATTTGTTGCTAAGTTACGTTAGTTCAAACTTAGTAGAAAAATATTTACTTGATAATTAGCTCGTTCTTGATTTTAGTATTGAGCTTTTTTATTGCTAATTTGCTAGAAATTTTACTAACAAAAATATATATTAGTAAATATTAATTGACGGCAACTTCTTCAATTTTTTGCCAAGACCAGCTTTCAAGCTTTGTAACATTAAATTTATTTCTAATTTATCAAGAAAATATTGCATTTCTAACGTAAATTTTGAAATCACAATACCAACAAATTTACTCTCCTTCCTATTTTTCCTAGAAATTAACATAATTTCTTGTGGTGGGATCTTGAAATTGAGAGGCTAAGCCAAATAATTGTTAAAACTGAAGCCATCTGCAGAAAATATATATATCTCCACCTGTTACCATTTTTTGTTTTAGTGGTGAAATCCTTAAATTCATTTTCCTTTCTTAATTTTGATAATTGTTTAAAAATTTATATAATGCAAATCTTGGGATAAGTTTTCATTCATATCTTGACAGCCAGTTATTTGAATTTTCCTAATTCTACAAAACTAATACAATACTTAATTGTATTTTCCTAATTAGATATAACAAAACATGATATATATGTTATATAACAGAACACCCCCCCCCCCTTCAACCCCAATTATGTTAGAATATTAGAAAAATTTGGCAAAAAACGCATTTTTATCTTATTAAAATTTTGGGTAAATTCTATTTTGCCATTCGAATTATATTTGTTTTTACACTTTGGCATCTAAATTTTCTTTTTATGTCAATTGGCCATATTAATTTTGCGAAATTTGCAAAATTTGTTATATATGACCATTTTTTGTCGAAAGAATATCATATGATGTGTATATTTGAAAAATATCAAATTACATAACATTTGAATATTACGTGCATTGTATGTAATATTTTTTTGATAAAAAAAACTGACAAAGTACAAAATTTCATTAAGTTTAGATAATAATTCACCAAAAAAAAAAATTACATGCCAAAATCTAAAAATAATCATGATTGGAATGGCAAAATGTAATTAATTCTAAAATTTTCATAGGATGTGAAGTAGGGATAGTTGCATTTTTTGTCATCAGATATTGCATCGAATTTTGATTTGAAAAA
>NW_011630160.1:0-1189 GCF_000512975.1 Sesamum indicum
GAGTTTGAATCTATTTTGTGGAACTTCGGAATTATTGAGATAAACTTTGGGGGTGCTGAAGCATTCTTGTTCGGACTCCAAAGCCACAAGATCGAATATAAGAAATTAAAATTCATCAACTAGTTACTAATTTTAAATTATATATTATGCAGTCGAATGAGAACTCCAATACCTTTAGTAAAGGTTCTTCTTCGGGCCTAGAATGTAGATAACTATACATACACATGCAAGCATATTTGGGCATGTATCAGTATTTCTGTTTTCCTTTGTGTTGGGTGTAGGATTATTATAATGGATTTCTAGTGAGTGACTTCATAAATTTACTTTTTCAAAATTCATGATTCGGCATGAGTACTAGAATGAAACAGGGACCTTGCCATGTGTATTATGTTTTTTGCTTTCAGCATTTACTGAATATGCTGCTACCCGATTTGTTAAAAAATTCCAGTGTTATGATTTTTAGTTTGTACATGACTCTACTATAACTTGTTTTAGCAGACTTGTAATCTTCATTCAAAGTTATGAGACTCATCTCGACAGAATTCTTGTGTTCCATATTTTTATCAATGTATGTATTGTACTTTGTGGCATATATTCAAATATGATTGTAATTACTTGAGCTGATGTGGCACTCTGTAAAGGTTACTCTTTAAATCCTGAGGTCATTGCTTCATGTTCTGGCAATAAAACCTCCCTACTTGTAGGGTAAGGCTTTGTGCACTTGGATCATCAGCTGACACAAAGACATTGCTTCCGTTTGCATTAAGTAGACCTTTTCATTAGATGTTACAACCGTTGACAAGAGTAAAGACACAGTTGAATTATGTCTGTCCTAAGTCTTGAAAATAGGTTGGAGCAAAATAAGGTAATAATTTCCTGTCTGAAATTTGTTGAAATGGCATTTATCTAGTTTGTATTATACATAAAATTATTTCAATTTTTCAAGGAATCTTTGTTTTGCTGATTTGCGTACTATCTTTTTCCATTGTCACCCTACTGACTATAATATCTTGCTAATGGTGTCCCTTATTGCGGACTACAGGGAGAAGATATTCTTCTCAGCTCAATGAATTGATACCTCAGTCGCGGTTAGCAGATAAGTGTCAACAAGTGACTTGCTTCCATGCTTCCAAAAGAAAGCAAATTGGTGTGAACAGATTCACCTCCGGATTCTTTGTTGACAAGTCAA
>NW_011630161.1:0-1188 GCF_000512975.1 Sesamum indicum
CATCATTAACTGTGAGGTGGACAGAGTGTTGCTTTATTTTCTTCAATCTCCCTTCCTCCTGAACCAACATGGCTTTAAGCTCTTGAAAGTTCCATTTTCTTTTTATGGTGTTATAATTCACCTAGAACTGGCCAAACTTAGTAGGAAGAAAATTGATATAATAAACTATACTAGGAACGAATCACTCACATCCATCCCAGAGCCTTCAACTTTGCTGCTAGATTTGACATCTCACTCACATGATCATTAATGGAGCACGACCAATTAAACATCTTCGTGGTCAGCTCAGTCATGGGGCTCCCAACAATGGACTTAACCGTAATGTCCAATTGGGAATACTCTTTTATTTTCATCAAAAATTTCCTAGCATCGTCAGTCCTAAGCTTCGATGGCTTTACTGATTCTGCCATGGTCATCCTCATCAAGTTTAAGCCCGACCGATTAGACTTTTTCCAAGCCTCAAAGTATGACTTTTCGGCTGTCGTGCTGGTATCCATTATGGCTTTGGGCTTTCCGTCAGTAACTATAGCTAAATTCAAATTCATAACACCCAGTTGAAAATTAATTTGTTCAGACCATTCAGCGTAGTTAAGCCCGTTAAACTTGATAACAGGGTTACTCGATGAGAACATGTTCAGTGATGCTGCAAGACATTAATACATGTCAATATTATAATGCATTGAGTTTAACTGTACTAGATCTAGACGATCATACACCAAAACTTTAAGCGCATATTCAAGTTAACCTTTGGGTTTTCCTTAAATACACAAATAACTATAATGATGCCGAATAATTTTCTTTTATGGATAATCAAATAAATATAAATATTATCTTTGGATAAAAAAAACATGTCTGTTGATTAATCCCTATAATGTCATTGATTATATTGCAAGAATCAAACAACCCAACTGATCAATCAAAACTTTAATGGCATCCTGAACAATTCGAATAAGTTTAGTTTATATGTTTAATTATCATTTCAGCTAGGTCACTTTGGTAACTAACAAGCTACTTTTAAAAAATTAAACATAAAACTAAAATACCTTACATATCCAATATACCTTTAAACTTGGTCACTTTGGTGACTAACAAGTTAGTGCTTGAATATATACGAAATCGTACAATTTGTGTAAACATATCACAAATATAAACTTTACATGTAAAAGCCAAACACATGTATGTGCATAA
>NW_011630162.1:0-1188 GCF_000512975.1 Sesamum indicum
CCCCATAACATAACTAACTACTTTGACATAATTAATCATGCTATGTTGCTACTAAACATTGAACTAAACAAGTAATTACACGAATTTTGTAAAGTCCAATTAGCTAAGCAAACCTTCTTCATAATGAACAACGAGCTAAATTATTCACAAATCAGACGTTTGTAATAAAAACACAGAGAATAGCATGAATATTCATTTTAACAAGTGTAAAAAGAGCTGATTAGATCTCACAACATGTTACGAATTAAACAATCACCATAACCTTAACCAAAAAATAAAGAATTTAGCTGGACATGTTAATGGAAGAACACACTAAGAAGTGGAATTTTATTAACTCCGGCAATAAATTAAAACTAAAAAAGAGAGTATGACAGTGAAGTAAGCTAATGAAAATAAAGTATTACAAATGAAGGGATCCCCCTATTTATAATCAAAGTTTCCTATGAATTTAGACGTAGGGGGGGAATAAGTACATGATTAGTTCTATAAAAGTAAATAAATTATAAATAATATATTCAAAGGAGTCCTTTCCAAATTTGTGCACATCATTCCTTCTTTTCTCTTGCGAAAATCACGCCTTTTCTTTCTTCATCCGTGTTGACTAAATCACAATGCGTGGGCACGTTTACTCAACCTTACAAATTGCCTTGAAATCTCCTTTTCCCTTTTTGATGTCCTCAATATCCATTTTTGCCTTGATTTTCGCCATTTTCATCTCATATTATCACTTTCAGCTGAATAAGCAATAAATTTACAAGATTAGGAGTATTTTGGCTCAAAAAGGAGAATTAAAATACTATAAAATCGTGGCAATTTGTGTAGTTATCATGTTAGAAACTTATAAAAAACTCTAAGTTTCTTAGGTTATTACTCCTAATAGTATATAAGAAAGCAATAAATACGTATTCTCTCCAAATCTCTTTTCTTATAATTCTTCCAAAAAAATATTTACAAATGAATTACATAGTGGTATTTATAAATGACCAAAATTGTTGTTACAAGCTATACTATTAAAGAATATAATTACAAAATATCATGGGGGATGCAAAAGGCAATAAGCATTAGGCAAACTATATTTTTCCATCCAAACTATGCCCGTTTTTACTTTTGCTACTGATTTTTTTTTGTATCAACTTACCATTTCAACTTTGCAAAAATTTGCACTTTGCTATATATGATCGTCTTTTT
>NW_011630163.1:0-1185 GCF_000512975.1 Sesamum indicum
GTTTGTGTACAGATGGGTTTGCACCGCATGGACTGTACAGTTGTACCCACTCGTGTTGCCCCGCTATACTTATACTACACAATCTCCCATCAGTAATGTGCATGAATTATGAGTGTATGTTCCTAACGATGGTGATCCCCGATCATTCTAATTCGGAACAACTGATCCATGTTTACTTGGATCTGTTGATCGAGGAGTTGCAGAATATGTGGCATGTGGGTGTACTGACGCTTCACAGTGCGAAGAACAAGGCAGTCCCAATGCGCCACATTCATGTGGATTGTGAATGACCTACCTACTTATGGGATGGTATCTGGAAGGAGTTTCGCTGGTTTTATGTGGTGTCCAATGTTTATGAAAGACACACGTACATTCTACCTACAGAACAGTAGGACGACATGCTACTTTGACTGTCAAAGACAGTTTCTGCCCCCAGATCATCCTATACCATATGAACAAGAAAATATTTACAAAGAACTGAGTAAAAAAGAAGGTTGCACGGCCAAGATTGACGGGAGAACATATCCGTAAATGGATTGAAGAGTTTAATCCTACAGTTGGAGTTTCATTGTCACGCTCAGACGTGTACGGTAGCGAGCATAAGTGGACAAAGAAAAGTATCTTCTGGGAGCTCGAGTATCATTCGTCAAGGGGAAAAATGGAGAGCTTGCCGTTTTGCTCTTGCTTCTTTTTCGCCTCTCTGATTTTCTTGGCAGAGGCAGACGCAAATTTTGTACGGTACAAATCCAAAACTTGGAAGTTTTCGATATCTGCCAACCCAATTGGAACATCTTTAAGTTCCTCACAATTCTGCAGCTCAAGGCGTCTAAGTCGAGGGAAATGATGAGCTGAAGCTATCCACAAAACCAAATCAGTTCTTCCAATGTGCAAGACTTCAAGACGGCGAAAACCTCCATCCGCTGCCTCCCAGCACTTCCCCATGAATGATCCATCTTTCAGCTTGAGCACCTCCAAATTCTCCAGCAGTCCTAGGATTGACATATTACTCCAATCAAGAAAAGTATCAGCTAACGTCAGGCTCTTCAGTTTCTTTGGGAATCTGTAGGGTGGAGGAAGACCACGCAATTGGCCTTCCGAAGGTGGACTAGGAGAAACATCATTGAGTAGCTTTAACTTTTCAAGATTTTCCAATTTCCCCAGACTATCAAATGATCCACTCTTGCC
>NW_011630164.1:0-1182 GCF_000512975.1 Sesamum indicum
AGCGGTGCCGTCGTCTTTATTAGGTGGGTCAGCCGTGACATCTGAAGCCAGAGTTTTTGATTGTTGGGTTGCTAAATATTCTGGTCTTTTATCGGGATTTGTGTTTAAAGTTGTGGTATGATTTTCTTTGAGGTTATGTACATGAGGACATCTAGTGAGGGTAAATATAAACTTTTGGTGATATTTAATACCTTTTTTGATATATACATTATGCTGATAAATTAAAATTTATTTCACGGGTTGAAAGAGAATTACTTATAGAATGAGTTCTGATTACAGAAATGATGAAATAGTAATAATTAGATATAACGAGTAAGGGGTGCTACATTGGGTGGTATCAGAGCAGGTGTACGTTTCTAGGGTAATGATTGTGAGATGTCCCTAATGATTGAATTATTCAATGTAGGATGGCTTCTCAAGGTACACGTGCTGACCCTGTAGCTAGTAGGGAAGAGTCAACGGAGTCCGTAGAGGGCTCAATGGCACCTGCAAGTGGAGGTGGGGTGGAGGTAGGTCGAGAGGGTGTTGGTGCTAAGGCTCCTATTCCTCTCGGTGGTGCAAATATTTCAAGCGCAGGATTACCACCAGAGTAGGGCAGGATTACCACCAGAGTATGTACAAATATTTCAAATGGCTTTTCAAGCCCAAGCACAAGCCCAAGCGCAGTTACTTGCACAGGCGCACGCATCCACTCCAGTGCCAGTACCAACAGTCCCTACAATTGATTGTAATTATGAAAGAATCAGGAAGATGGGGGCTACAGAATTTGAAGGTACCCTAGATCCAGAGATTGTTGAAAGATGGTGGGAAAAAGTCAAAGATGTGATGAACTTAGTAAATTGCACTCCAGAGAACCGACTTAAGTATGTTATTTCTTTGTACGTGGGTAATGTCCTGATTTGATGGAGGTCTATAAAGAGGGGATATGAGCCAAGAGAAATAACTTGAACTGAGTTTCAGAAAGAGTTTCATGATAAATATAGACCCAACATGTATCGAGATAAGAAGAGGATGAAGTTTCTAAATTTAATGCAAGGGGATATAATTTGATGGTTTATTTGCCCGTCGGAGGGGGTGTGGCAGTGAACAGTGTTAGGAAAGGGAGTTTAGTAGAATCGGAGATGTAAATTTACCTGTAGACCTTATAGTGCTGGATTTGAAGGAGTTTGATGTGATTCTGGG
>NW_011630165.1:0-1180 GCF_000512975.1 Sesamum indicum
TAGCCAATGAGATGAGCTATGTTTCGGGTCGTGTGGTAGATCCTCAATGGGTTTGGGAACTTGCTCTACGCTCTAGGTTATCAGCAAACCCTTTGGATCAGATCCTGTCTGAAAGGAAGGATGCCAATGGGCCATCCCCGGTGCATCCGAACTCGCTTGTCCCGATAGAGGCTATCTGCTTTTCTTTCGATCGTGGGATCAGATCGTGAAAGGTCTCATCTACATCTACTTATCTCAATACAATCGAATTGGGGCACTTGGAGCTCTTTCCGGGGAAGAAAGAACCGAACCAACCTTCGGCTTCGCGCTATTCTTACTACACTAAGAGCGATGCCCTCTCTGTAGGGAGGGAGCCAAAGAACAATGGCGATTGAGGATCCGCTGCTCATTAGTCTAACTACTACCACTATTGAAAAAGTGAAGTAAATCAGAAACTAGGAAGTCTTACATTCAGCTATCAGATCTTTTCCTTAATGCATAGACCTAGGTAATTAAGATGCCAAGACTTTTGGAGAGGGAGGAGAATGGATGAGTCAGTAAAGTAAGAGAAGAGATAACGAATAGACTGGATTGGATGAGTTAGAAAAAATCTTCCCTCGAGGAAGACAATTTTAAGAAGACTTCAGGGACTATCAGGGAAAAAGCTGAAGTGTCTAAGGGAAAAAACACAGACAAAGGAAAAGGAAAATACAGGCGAAAGGCTTGGGTGGTACACCTTCTTCTTTCACTTGCAAAAACACGCCATAAGGCCGGCTTAAAGGAAAGTCTCATCCCTAGCTACTTTCTTTCGAGAATCCTAATAAGCTTTCATTAGAGCTGTAGCTAATCCGCTGTTCCTATTGACTGTTTAGGAGTCCGGTTGCTAAGACTTGAAACTGGAGAGCGCATATCCGATGTGAACAGAAGCGCAGATCCGCTCAATGCTCTCGAACCTTTCTTAAAGGAAAAGTACCAAGAGGTTATCAGTAAGGTTATCAAAATGGTCCATGATGTTGCCCTAATGTTGTAAGGCAAAGGACAAGCGTTGGCTGATTTCTTGGAAGCTCATCCAGCCTCAGATGACAGTTCTTTGCTCTAACCAGCTGATCTACCTGATGAAGAAGTTTTATATGCTAAAGTTCTGTTCCCATGGGAGATATACTTCAATGGTGCATCCAGGATCGATGTAATTGAGCTCGAC
>NW_011630166.1:0-1178 GCF_000512975.1 Sesamum indicum
TATATCACAAGATGGGTCTTGACGAACCATACCCAGCAGATGTGTTGCGATCATACTCTTTCCTAAGTTACAGTGGTCAATAGAAATCTCATTCATCAGACATGTATGTGGTCCGACATACCTGGTAACTTTAAATAATCGTATGTTTGATTTGAATATGTCCCTTAGCATACAACAGCACCCTGTTTGTGCATCATTGTTGCAGGCGACTTTCTATAATTTTTTGTTGCTCTCCACCACTCTGTATTCTCGTCTTGCAAATCAGACCGAGCAATCTTGTACACTTGCTTTCAAATGGTCCTTACTTTTAAACACCAGTCCGTTGGCGAGCTCTCCAGTATTTGAGTTATAAAAATTACCCCACCTACCAGTAGGGATATCAATCGAGTCAACAGGGACTTCTGGATGTGTTGTGCTGAAAAATGGAATGACCAGATATAGGTTCATTCTGTCGGGCACGGCAGGCATGCTTAAATCAAAATGCTCTTGTGCATTCTCACCAAGAACATCCATCATAACAACGTATACTTACATCACCATCATCGTCATTATTCTGGTGAATCCGGTCTTCTACTTCGACCTCATCTGGTTCTGAGTCAGTTTACTCAGTGTTCAACAAACTATCAGCTTCAAACTCGGCATCTTCATCTTTGTATTCAGATGAACCCGCATAATCCGATAAACCTGAATATGCATTTGTCCCTGCATATGATGATGGGTTTGCATACGATGATGGACCTGCATAATCTTCATTAATACCAAACCGCCCCATTTCTTAAGTTACTACTGGTAAGCTCGGCAAATCTTGAGTTATCATAGACACATGTTCCCTAATCACCAACAGCTGAGTCATCTGGTACAGCATTTTGCAGAACTTTCTCCGCTTCGACAAAAATATCAATCACACATATCCATTCACCGAATTTAAAAAAAATTGCATATCACGATCCTTCTTAATTGCCAACAACATCTCATTCCTTTGGCCCAAATTAAATGTTATGTATTTAAAGAATATATGCAATTTAAAATTATTTCTATCCATACCAATAAAATTAACTCTAACTCAGCAAATGTGGTACTACGAGAAATTTTCATGAATCCGAGTGGAGGGCGATCATAACTTACAGAACCATTCGAATTGATTTGTTGACCTCCAAAATATATAACAATATCAACGG
>NW_011630167.1:0-1178 GCF_000512975.1 Sesamum indicum
GTGGTAGGGATGTCACTTAAGAGACTTTCAAAGAAGTGAGCTGCAGAATCCTTAATTTGAGCAGAGTCAGTGATTTCTTGTTGATTATCCATGACTCTAGAGATTCTGGATTTCAGCCTTTTCTTCTTGACAGAGGCGTGAAAGAATTTGGTGTTCCTCTCACCCGCTTCAAGCCATTTGCAATTGCTTTTTTGCCTCCAAAACTCAGATTTAAGATTAAGAGCATGGACCAAAGCAGCATTTTGTCTGTTAAGGTTGATCAAATTGGCTTCTGATGGCAGCCTATCAAACTGCTTCTGAGCTTCATTAGCAGCAGCCTTGGCTTAATCCACAATCGAAAAGATATTGCCAAAGTTATCCTTGTTCCACTGCTTCAGGTTATCCTTCAGCCTATATAGCTTTTGTTGCAACCTATAAATACCATATCCCTATATCGAGGCGCCCCAGGATTGTTTAACCATGTCTTGAAAGTTGTGGTGCATAATCGACATATGTTGAAATCTGAAAGAGGAGGGCACTTTATCCTCAGTTCTAGTGGCAGTAATTAACAGAGGGTGGTGATCAGACAATCTTCTGGGGAGATGTGAGACTTTGGTGGAATTGAATAATTCAGTCCATTCTTGAGAGTATAAGACTCTATCTAATCGCCTCCACACCCTTTTGTTAGTCCACGTGAAAGGCTCCCCTTCAAATCCTGCATCAGTTAATCCACTATCCAAGACCATATCATTAAATTCCTCAATAGACTCCAAGCTACTGATGGTGCCTCCTTGGTTTTCATGGGTGTGCAGCATATTGTTGAAATCTCCTCCAACAATCCAAGGTACCTTGTTGAGGGATAGTCTTTTAAGCTCTTCCCACAAAGCTCTCCTGGGGTTCCTGTAACATTTAGCATATACAAAAGTACAAAAAATGTCTTCTTGAAGGAGAATAGAACATATTTTCACATGAAAAAGTTGATTAGTATTCTGTACCACCTGAACATCAAAACCAGTCTGAGCAAGACACCAGATTTTGTTAGAAATGTTAGAGAGAACGGAATGAAAACCAAACCTTTGAATGAAAGAGGCGTCTTCCACGTGAATAAAAGGTTCCAACAAAACCAAGATATGAGGTCTATGAGTTAAAAGCATGTCAAAGAGAATTTTCTGTTTATCTATCTTACCAATACCACGAAC
>NW_011630168.1:0-1177 GCF_000512975.1 Sesamum indicum
ATGATTCTATCCAAATATGAACTTCGGCAGAATTTCTATAACATCAACTTGCCTTAAAGTTTTCCCTTTCAGGTTGCATTGCCGACGTCCTCCATTGAGCTCTCAAGGGAGGAGACCTCGCATTGAGCTCTCCGTCACCCGTGCCAGTCTCGATGTTAAGGAAATGAAAGAATTTCATTTATATGCGTTGATATCAGCACAAAGCATGTATGTACAAAGTCTTTATTTTATGGAGCCCCTTCAACTAAGGAATTTATTTTAAACTAAGCATTTCTCCTCCATTGCTTGATGAATATTTTCCAGACGTACCAAAAGATGATCCACCAGGAACCGTTTCCTTTTACTTTTGTGAGGAAGGGCTACTAGCTAGGCCAAGAGCTAGGCTAGCTGCTTTTAAGTTGTAGTTGTTAATTCAGAAAGATAAAAAGAATAATCCGCTCTTTCAGAATTGACCACGGATTGAGTCAATCTTTGTTCAGCATCCCCTGTGACAAAAAGATGCTCGAAAGGCACATTTACACGCTTTTCTAACGTGCGTTGAGCATGGTGAGCAAACTTGGAAGGTGAATACCTATTTTGTTTATAATGGCTTTTCCTTTCCCGTCTCGATATGTTCCCGGTCCTAGCGATCTGTGGGCGTACCCTTTAGCGAGCGAGAAGAAATATCAGATAGAGAACGATTCTTCTCGTATAGAAAGAAAGCGCTAGTTGACTTTCGTCTTTCGACCGAAGAATTCGATTGGCCTTGTGTGATCAAGTTATCATGAGGGGACTTTCCTCCTTTGAGTTAATGCTTTGGAAGTTTCAAATATCTAGCTCTAATTGATCCGGTTGAGGAGAGCGCCGACTCAAATGTCCGGCCAGCCGAGAACGATGCCCTTTCTTATGCCTAACGCCTAAAAGCCCCCTTTTCTGCTCTTTTCCATTCCGAAGTCTCAGAATCAGTTTACAGTTGATTTGTTGGTGGTAAGTGAGTCGCTCCTGCCGCCTTTGAGACACTGGGGATTGTGAATGAGCTTCATGCTCTGGCTCATCGTGAGACCTTGATGGAGGGGAAGGCGGTGAAAGAAATGAACTATCCTCCAAAAGCCCAGGGGCAGTTAACAGATAAGCCTCATAAGCAACATAATGCTCGATAACAAGATAGCTTCATTCTAACAACATCACTTCTTTTGGT
>NW_011630169.1:0-1175 GCF_000512975.1 Sesamum indicum
GACTCCTCTATAAATATAGCTTGACTCTTCCATATTGAGGGCACTTTCTGAGACCTTCTTGACACCTTTCTCACTCTCTGGATGTCCTCTTCACGTCCCTCACACTTCTCTTACCCTCTAAATCATCTCTTTCACTCTTTAAACAATCTCTAAGTACTCTACAAGTACATTTTTGAATTTTTTACCGACTTTATTCACCAAATCTCGATGTTAAATACATTTATTAACTTTTTGGCTTTGTTACATCTCAAATTCAGTACTAGTTTGCACGTCAGAGTGCTAACACCTTTTTTGCAGGTCTCCTCTTCATAATTTGCATTAGATTTTATCCAAGCTTTGAGCATACTCCATATCATTTGGATCCATGCAGTTTTTTAACGCATCAACCATGATCATCGGCGAGTAGGTTTCCTCATACTTAACTCTAGACCTCTGAGTGTAACCTTTTGCCACTAACCAAGCCTTGAAGGTTTTGACCTCCCCATCGGATCCAATTTTCCATTTATAATCCCATTTACACTCAACTGGGCCTCTTTTAGATGGATTTACCAAGGTCCCACATTATTGGAATCTATGAAGTCCATATCAGATTTCATGACCTCAAGCTATTTTTCTGAATCGATATCTCACATCACCTCTTCTTATATCGTTAGACCACTATCTAATTGATTGATCAGGCCCAGCATACCTTATAGGCGGTTGGGACACTCCGGCTAACCTTTGTATCTCGTCAGTGGGAACTGTTGGGGTAGATAAGAAATTACTCACATCGAATATCTGGTGGAAAACCCCTTTCCAGGAACACTATGGCTTTGTTTGGTTTTATATTTTCACTTTTTCCAAAACAAGATAAAACACACGCAATGTTTGTTTTTGTATTTTTACACCTTATCTGTGTGTTTTTTTATTTTTTATTTTTTTATATATATACACTTATATATATATAATATAAAAGAGTCATGATTTGACAATAAATAGTAATTTTTGTCTCCAAAAAATACAACATTAAATATACAATATTTATATATATACATATTTATATATAAAAGATATATAAATAAATTTTGTTTGTACGTTTGTAGAAGCATCATATGGAAGTAAGTATTAATTTAGTTTAAGTTCGAATTACATCCATCATTGACCATACTCATATGGAAGTGAGACTTTTGAAACCC
>NW_011630170.1:0-1175 GCF_000512975.1 Sesamum indicum
TTGGAGAGACAATGTACATGTTTTATATTTTCTATAATTTTAAGCGAATAATTGCATCAGATATCCAAATATTTCAATAGGTAAAACTTTTTTATGAAACAAATAATATGGGCTAGGAAATTAATTTAACTACGCTATCTTCAGGTAGCTTATACAATAGTCAATATGCAACAGATCACCGACTATGTGATAAAAGGGACTATCTCAAGGAGGAGAAATACGTAGAGAAAAATAAAAGATAAGTTCGAGAGCAAGCAAGAATGCAAATGTCTAATATGGCAGTGCAACAAATGGGTTGTTCATCTTTAGAGATTTGCAGCATAGGGTGCTTGCAATAGCAAGCTCCAATGTGGAAAATACGAGTCTCATCTATGTTAGCCCTCTTATTGCTATTTTTAAGTATAAAATTCAACTAAAGACATAACGATTCATTTTCTAGGCGCGAGATATTAGATAAGCGTAAACTCGAGACAGCTAGAGATATGGTTTTAAGCCAAATAGAAAGCTACTATATGAAGTCTAAAGTTATAAATGACTATTGATATTACACTACAAAGGGAACCTATAGAAGAGAATTTGAGTGAGAAGGAACTATTTGAAGGAATAACAAGGGCAACATCTAGTAGAGATATACTCTCATTAAAAATAACTAAAAGTTTAAAGTTAGAAGGAAGTACGCATGTGCATGCTCATCTGCACCTATGTCCGGATGGAGGAACGTCTAAAGTGAGTTTTGACATAAATGCACATCTACGTCGGGAGAGAGGAAGACATGAAGTGAGGTTTACGTAAATGCTTATTAGCATAGCATCTAGCTCTGGAATTAAATTTCCTAGTGCAGTTGTTAGTTACAAATTCTATTACATTCAAGTTACACGACATGTGTACAAAATCCTTCCTTAGATGAAATTAATCATGTAATCTTTATATTAAGGTGTGTATGTATGTTATGGAATAAAAACTACAACATGAATTATAATAGAAAATTCAATCTGTATAAAAGGACAAAACAACTGATAAGATTATGAGAGCCTAACTTCAATCAATTGGAAATACTTATATACCTTAAAAGTATGAAATGGTTTAAGCTTCTGAACACAAAACCTTCTAACTTTGGCATGATCCACTAAATCAAAACATATATCCTTTCCAATCTGCCTTGCAAAATCTTCATC
>NW_011630171.1:0-1174 GCF_000512975.1 Sesamum indicum
ATGGCTTCAAGTCTTCCAATCTCTTAGTCTAGTGTTGCAATCCCGCTAAGGCCTAAGACTGATGAGTTGAGTGAAATCCTATCAGCCTTGGAAGCAGGGCCTAATCCTCCAAACTAGGACTCTTCTTCCCGCTTTCCACGCTTTCTATTAGTCTTTTTCTTGTAATGTAAGGAGAACTACGAATCAGCCTCATGAACAAGCTCACCTTATAAGAGAAGTGGGAGAAGGCGAGAGGTACGAAGTTGCTCTCTCGATAGAGAGAGGATATTGGTAGCTCGACTGAAAGGAGAGGAAGGAAGGAAGCAAGAAAGAAGAAAGACGGTGAAAAAAGGAAAAACCTTAATAGACGGACAGTTCAACCTGTCAAGTTGACAAAAGGCCGTGATTTTGGGCATCCATCCGTCACCCTAGTGCCAAGCTTAAGAGCAGATGATATAACTCCAACGGCTCCTAATGGAACAGTTACCTATTCTTTCCCAACGGATTTTCATTCAATGGGACCTAACAAACTCTCTATACCTGCAGCTTTCCTTGCCCTAGAATAGCTCGGGATTGGATTCTGCATCCCTTAGAGGAAAAAGAAGAGCTCAATTACATCGAGCCTCTATCTAATAGTAGTTCTTCAAAGAAAAGAACAAAAGGCATACTCTGAGGCATATTCTTATTCCGTTAGACCGAATTTTTTGTTGTAGTTGATTTATTCTTCTATATCTTATATCTGCTTTCTTATCTACTTTCTCTCCGGGCCAGTCCTAAAAGCCCATCAAATTAAAGTCCGCCTTTCCCTTCCCTCAAGAGCTAAATCGACTGCGGATCTTAGCAGCATCGCTTATTCCCCCAACGGCTTCTTCAACAATAGAAATAGCATCGGAGTCGTTCACAAGAACTGACTATTCTCTTTCGAAACCTAGAAAGCGAGAAAGAGAGGGTCGATGTAATTGAGAAGTGATCAACGAAGACCTAAAAGCAGTTATGTTATATAAAGCACTGCTGCCATTTCCTTTGCTACCGGCTTCTTTCAGTCCTAAAGTCCCTCATTGAATTCGTCAGCCTTCCCGTCCTCGGTTATTATAGATAGTCTAAATCACTAAGTCAGAACAATTACGTTAGAGCAAGATCCCATTGTTCTCATGATCATACGTTTCAACCCAGTCTCGAAGTATGGTCTTCACCT
>NW_011630172.1:0-1173 GCF_000512975.1 Sesamum indicum
TTATTTGTCCAATACACGTGTTATTCTTGCATCAATGATCAACTCACAAGAATCAAGCATAATCCTAGCCTAACCGGAAAATCTCTCCCTTATATCTCTATCAGGTATTTTTAATTATTTAATTTTTAATCACATCTTTTTATCAACATCCTTCCCCCATTATTTTCTATTTTTCTAAAAGAAATTAACTTAAAACCAATCCCTGTGGGTCGACCCTACTCCCACTTTCACAAGTGTAGTAGGAATTATTTTTGGTGACTTCGACACTCATCAAGAACAGATCCACAAATGGATTGAAGAGTTTAATCCTGTAGTTGAGTGCCGTTGTCACTCTCAGACATGTAAGGCAGTGAGTATAAGTGGATAAAGAAAAGCATCTTCTGTGAGCTTGAGTATTGGTCGACGTATTTGATACTACACAATTTTGATACCATATATATTGAGAAAAATATATTTGACAATATATTCAATACAGTGATGGATACAAAGAGAAAGATGAAGGATACTCTGAATGCATGGAAGAACCTTAAGATCATATGTAATTGACCGAAGTTTGAGGTCGACGAAAGAAGATTGAACATCATGTCCAAAGCCGAATATACCCTGAGCAAAGAGCAGAAGAGGAAGATATGTGAATGGATTAATCATCTTAAGTTTTCTTATGGTTACGCATCTAATTTGGCCCATTGTGTTGATATGAAGGAGCTGGGACATCACGACATGAAAAGTCATGATTGATTCATGGTAAAAAATAAAGCACACATCGAGACATCAATTGTAGAAGGTTACTTTGTATAAGAAATCGGTGTTTCACTTCTGATCATTAACATATCTGGGATGGTTTTTCCTATATTTTTCATTTTTATGAATTTTTTGAGAAAATAATTTTGAGACACAATTAGGAACAATCTCTTTAATATTATACCAAAACGATGTCATTTCGAAACAAAACGGCATCGTTCTATTTCATTTGGAACGGTTAAGCAATAGGAATGATTTTTTATATAATGCTCATCAACAAAAACGACGTCTCTTTTTTTTTTTTCTAGGAACGTTTTTTTTAAAATTACTCGTTCCAAAATCATTCCAAAAATCAATATATATATATATATATATATATATATATAACACTTCCTAAATTTTTTTCCATTCTCCCTCCCTCACTCTCCTCGA
>NW_011630173.1:0-1171 GCF_000512975.1 Sesamum indicum
CTTTGCGCCTTCTCTTTTAGCAGTGTCCTGCGCCCTTCTATAGATTCAGTAGTTGCGGATTCCATTCCTTGATGAAACGGGAAAGAAGGATCCACCTTATTCACAAGCTCCAAGCAAGGCCTATCTATCTATCAAGTAGAATCGGTTAGAAAGTCTTTCTGCTCTCCTGTGTCAACTAAAGCAAATCGATCTTGACTGCACCTCTAACTCAAGTCAATCAACCAGAAAATGTCCATTTTTGCGGGCGTAGAGCGCTGAGATGTGAGTGAACCAAAGCAACAAGATCTCGATCGGTTCTAGGGAATTGAGATGCTCTACCGACAGGAGCAGCTAGGAAGATTCCATTCCCAGAGGGATAGGGGTTGTTCTAAGTCGAATACCGGAAAGGAGGAGCTCCTCGATGACAATGACTAGTCAACCAACTGGAAGAGCACCATCATCCGACGAAGACAAAGCCCTTGCTCTAGACCGCTTGGCTAAAGGGATGGAAATCGGAATGATTCTATGCTCGTCGAGCAACTGAATGAGAACATTGAATCTTTCTTTATTTGCGGCAATATTCTTTGCACTTTCATTGTCACAGTGCATGATCATTGGATCTCCCTGAGAAACATCAATCTCCTTGAGTAGAAACTTTTTTCCACGTAAGCTCACATGCTGGCTCCCCTACTTGTTCATTCGCTCGATACTCGGCCTCAGTAGTGGACAAAGCAAGACATTTTTACAACTTAGACTGCCATGACACAGCTTCCCTTGAAAAAGTCATCAAGTACCTCGATGCGGACTTTATAGAATCAACATCACCAGCCATATCTGCATCTGTGTACCCATCTAACACAGGCTTGCCATTACCAAAACAGAAGTGCCTCTGAGATAACAAAATAGCCCGGGCATTCATCCATTTAGTGCAGTTACGATATCATTGCCTAGATCTTCCTACTCATTTATAGTTTGATCACATAACTCAATAGTTCGGGAACGAAGCGAGCAATCTCGTACTAAAAGATCTATTGTGTCATCAACTACTTTGGGGTCGGCAGAAGCCTTCTCATCATTGACTGATCGGGCACAATCATCCTATCCGAAGCGGAACATTCCAGGTTTGTCAACTAAACTAAAGACGTCGTGACACACAATGGATCATAGGTTGCTCCGAAGAAGGTGAATTCCC
>NW_011630174.1:0-1168 GCF_000512975.1 Sesamum indicum
GAATTCAAAGCCGATGATACATTGCTTGATTTTCTAAAAGATTCGCGCCAAGCAAGGAAAGAGGTCTGGTCTGGTTACACGAAAGCTGGTAGGGCGAAGGTAAAGGCGGTTTTCGTTAATTAATAGTAGTTCCGTTCCTTGTCTTTCAGTCGTTACAAGCGATCCACTCCATTTGTCAGAGTATGCCGGAACTTTCCCTGATTAGTTCATCTGCTCGCACATCCTGAACATTTAAGCAGTCCCGGAATTGTCACACGTTCGGTGTTCGGTCTTCCCTACTCCTTGTTCCTACAATACTATATATGTGGTGAATTTATAAATAGTGATTGTTGTTCCGTACCGTTCCTGTTAGTTAGTAAGACGAGACCGCCCTATCTTGTTGGTTGAGAACCTTAACCATGAATGTCAGTCTCCTCACAGTTGACCACACGCATTCAACGGTATGGAGTTAGACCTTCTGTTTACAATTTAGAACGCAAATTCAAGGGAAAGTCGAAGAATCGACCTAAAAGGGATCTACTCAAATGAAAGTCATTATTTGACTAAGTGAGTGGTGGTTCCTTACGGAAACCTTACGAGAGAAGAGAAAGAACAGGGTCTCAGTTGAGCTTCTTTCTTACCTAGGAGACAGGGAATGACTTCTGCTATAGCACAACTATGTACTAAGTTGCTTCACTCCTTGCTTCATTCTTTTTTGTCTAAGTTGGCTTAGGGAAATACAGAGACAGAAGGTAGGTCAGCTAGTCAGTGCACTTGGGATAAAGGGGAAGCTTGGCTTAGAGAGTAGCTTTTCCGTCTTTCTTCCGTCACGGTAAGCGGGGTCTTTCTAGGACTGATAGTTCAGTTCAAGCGTATCATAGATCAAACAAGCCTTTTTAGTCAAGCTTGTTGTAAGGCTCAAGCCCCTACTAGTAGAGGCAGAAGTAGGAAAGCAGTCAGTCTTTTCGGTAAGTCAGTGTTGCAAATCTTATGGTCCGAACAGAGTACAGAGCCGGCACTCCCGGAAGCCTGTGGGGAATGGGGAAGGAAGAGTCAAGCCAACTTTCCGCTTGACTGGTTCCAGTCTTTGCTCGGATGTGAAGTGAAGTCCTTACTTTTAGCCCTAGGTAAGGCGCGGGTTTAGTCTTCAAAGTAAAGGAAGAAGAATCGGCTTTCGAATAGGCTGCAA
>NW_011630175.1:0-1166 GCF_000512975.1 Sesamum indicum
TCGGTTAAATCGCTTTCTTGAGCTTGCATACCAAGTTAGGATTCCTAGGAGAAGAGAAGCCTGGAGTTGGAGGAGGCTGAATAGAAATTCTTGTGGATCCCCCCTTCCCTTATGTTGTTGAAAGGCATTCTTCACGTCAAATTGAAATAAGGCCACCTTTTGATTGCAGCCAAGGCAAGAATGCCACGAATGTAGCAACCTGGAGCAAATGTTTTCCCTATCTCTAAAAGGGTTCGACTCAACAGCTAAAGCATGCCTTTAGCTACTAATCTAGCTTTCTATCTCTCTACCGAGCCATCTGCTTTATGCTTGATCTTGTAAATCCACTTGCAGCCAATGGCTTCTTTCCCTGCAGGCAATGAGACTAAGTCTTATTCTTTTTTTCCTGGGCATTTCTTTCTTCCTGTATAGCATCTCTCCAGCAAGAATGATTGGAGGGTCGATGTAATTGAGCTCGATTCAGGTTCATGAGAAGATTGAACTGACATGAGGTAAGCTCGATCTTTTGGGGAAAACGATATAGTTGAGTTGATCAAAATCCTTCAACAGGATAAGAAACTTGAGAGGATCGACGAACCTGAGAGAGGGATCCAGAATCTGAGGAGGCGACTGGAAGGGAAGCAACTGGGCTAGGCTGCTGATCTTCTGGAGTAGCCTGACCCTGGGAAAGAGACTGTAATCGCCGCCTAGAAGAAAGATGCTGTGCCGGGTGACTGGAATCCTCTGAGGTCAGCTGAACAGGCTGACAATCGGCAGAAAATGCTGAGCAAAGCTGCTGGCCTGAAGAGTGAGGCTGATCCGTAACATCAACTGCAGAAGAATGAGGAAAAAGTTTATGAACAGGAGAAGGCCGCAATACATCTCCATCATCATTCTCCCCCGGGGCTGATTAATTAGGTTAAGGAAAATATGAGGCGACTCCATTTCCATTAAATAAAGAGAGCATTAAGGATACATCGAGTCTCTTGGATTTCACGTCATAGCATCTATACCCGGACTGAGCATATCCAAGAAAGACACAAGTGGTTGCCTTGGGGACAATTTTTCTATTAACTGCGCAGGAATATGAACAAAACACGTGCATCCAAACACTCGAAAATGCCTATAGTACTGCCCCAGTAAGAAGTTCGTGAGGCTGGATGGAACTCAATTACATCGACCCCCTC
>NW_011630176.1:0-1166 GCF_000512975.1 Sesamum indicum
CCATCTTTTTCTGAGCCCACCAAGCCGATGCTCTTTCTTTCTCCGTCTATTGAAAGGTTCTCTCTTGATTCTGGTTGTCCTACCCGAGGCATTGCCCTATAAAGGGCTTTTTCGGCTGCTCCTTTGAATGACCTAGCTATTTCACTTGCCAACTTCGTTGCCTCGGATACTCTTGCTGGATCCAGCTTATACTTCTTGGCTTCAGTCATGTATTTTCCTTTTGGATTGACTTTTCCTAGGTGGAATAACCTTTGCAGATAAACTTCCCCGATTCACAGGTAGCTAAGACTGGAGACTATAGGAAGCAAAAGAGAGCTTTTCAAAAATCGAGCTAGGGAGTCTTCCTTTACCAATGGGTCCAGAAGTATATACTACCTCCTAAAGAGGGCTCATTTCCTTGGACTTGATCCAGATCTTCAGAAGTTTCATCCTGTCACTCTACCCCAAAGGGCTTTGTCCCTACCAAGTCAAAAGATTAAGATCTAGGGCTAGCCGGACAATGAAAACTTTCTCGACAAGCTTGATCCCTGATGAGCGTAGAAAGAAGGGTTTCGGCTCATGTTTGGGCCGGGGGATAGGGCGGTTGTTAACTCCCGTTTTTCAAGCTACAAAATGTCTTTTTGACCAATCCGCTTCAGCTGGTGGAGGAACCGAACCAACATGGAATTACACCTTTTTGTTTTTGAGCTAGTCCAGATTGTTTTGATAAAGATTTACCATTTCTGTGTACGAATATCCCTCTGGAAAGACACTTTTCGCCTCTACGTAAACGGATGAACAATAAATATGGGATCAAAAACATCATCTAGTTAGTTTCGTTTGGGATACTGAAACCCAACCTTTCAGGTGCACAAATTAGCTCTTCAAAAAGTAGTTCCATGAGTGCTTTTTCCCCACCCCGACCGCTCCTTCCCGGGGAATTTCCCGCTTGAAAGCATCTCACTAATGATCACATGGGGTACTTTTAGCATTACAAAGTTTGAAAAGTATGATATGTGGAACCAACATCTCGATGAGTTGTTTCATAGCTGGGATTCTCTCTGAATGAATGAGAAGTCTCGCATCTTGGCATGGAGGCTGTGGGAAAAAGTACCTACCAATAGCACCTGAGAGAGAGAATAACTGATATCAAATAACTTCTATCTAGAAGAATCTCCATCAGAGTA
>NW_011630177.1:0-1164 GCF_000512975.1 Sesamum indicum
GGAGAACATTAGGTACTACACAAAGAAGCAATAAGATGATTCTCATTGTTATATATCTTATTTCTCAAATGGTAAATGATGTGTGGTGGTGAAGGTGTTGTTTTCATACACAGTGATCCTTTTATAGAGTTTGAACCAATTGGAGTTACTATATAATAAATAAAAGTGGTGTTCAAAATCCAATAAAATCTAGTGATTTGAAATATTGATAATTAATAATTTTACAAAAAATCTAGTGATTTGAAATATTGATAATTAATAATTTGAAAATACATACGTAATTCAAATTAAATTACACAATTTGAATACCATTATATTATCTCAATGTAGAAATTGCTAAGTGATATTAAATACATTAAAAGAAATATACATCAATATGATTGCCATATATTAGATGAATATTGCATGCCACGGAAAGACAAACACAAGATCCGGTTTCATAATTAGATTTCAATTGCCAAATAAACTTAAATTTCAGATTCATAGTATATGTAAATTTAATTTGATATTCAATATTTGACTTGAGATAGATAGTGTAAAAGTACTCAGTCACTAATATGAAAAATGTTAAGAGAAAATAGACATTGTATGAACATACAAAGGAGCGAGGACTAATTTTACTATTGCCATTCAAAATCTCCATGTTTTGCAATAGTTGCAGTAATATAAGATTTAAAGATGTTAAAAGTGCTTCTTACTTCTTTCGGACGTAGGAAAATGAAAAAGAGAAACCACCCAAACACATCTCTAGCGCGTGCACGTACCTTCTGTTAGTTTTTATTGGAAGGAGGGTTTCACGCTGAATTTATTAAAATTCGAGGGATTTTTAACTTATTTTTAAAAGAAAAAAGTATTACTTTAGTCCGCTAAATATGCCTAATTTTAATTTTAATTTTAATCTTTTGGAGGGAAGAAAGGTGATTTTTCTTCTCTCCAAACTTGCACAAAAGATGATCAACTTATCTTCCACATCATAATTTTAGCCATATAGGATTATAAATCAACAAAAACACATCTAGGTGACATGTCATGTCACTTTTTCGGCGCAAATTATAAATCCAATGGTCCAGAGGACTAAAACTAATCAATTTTACAAGTTACTGGAGTTAATAAAAAATGGGCATACTTATAGGACTAAAACTAAAATTGGGCATACTTAACGGA
>NW_011630178.1:0-1162 GCF_000512975.1 Sesamum indicum
ATCTACCTATATTTGTACTACTTCGTCGTTATTCTACATTTTGACTACATTTATCTGGTATCTGCTTCTTAGAAGAGCTTCCTTTGGAATAAGAGTTGGGATAAGGGCTGGTGTCTGGGGACGGAGTCAAGAGATGAGGACGGGGTTGGGGACCATGAGCCCCTTTCTTTTGAATATGATGGGGTTGGGGCCAAATCTTCAACTAGGATCTCTTCTATCGCTCTTTCTAGGTTTAGTTTGTGATTCCTTGGGCCAGCTCTCACTCATGCGGGGTCAGAGGCAGATCTATGCTATCCCATTTTACAGAGTTTGACTAGGGATGCACCAGCTTTAGTCTTTTTGATCGCGTGCCAGTGGTTCCGAAAAGAAGGACATTGGCGGGTGCCTTTGGTTGGTGTCCAATGCTTTCTTTGGACTTTCTTCTTCCTTCAAAAGAGGACATTTGAAAAAAGACGATTGAAGACCCCCCGGGGGATGCGCTTTAAAAACTTTCATCCTTATGGCTGGCGGATGACTGCCGAAAGGATCTCCCTCGAAAGGAGAATTAATACCTTTGTAGCTAGTCTCTGTTCTCTTGAATAGGTAGGCTCAGTACGCTAAGGAAGCTTGGTCTGCTTAGGGCTCATGGGAGGTAAGACAGAGAATAGAATTTCGCCGGCGAGATGAGTCTGGGAAAAGCCTTTAGGGCTAGAGGGTGGGCTTTCCCCTTAAGTGACAAGGGGGGTGAGCCGCTCAAAGTCGAAAGCGATATTTATCACTAAAGGACGAAGCCAAGAGCAGAAGGAGGTTTTGAATACTTTCCTTACGTTTCCCGAATAAGCATGATAGATCTCTTATCTATTGAAGAAGCTAATAACATCTATGAATTGAATGAAAACCCTGCGCTTCTTAGCAGCATCGGCAGAGACCTAAGGGATTGTCATTCTATTCCCTTCGACATGGGCCATGAGAACGAAATTTCTCCTTATACCCCGCGAAAAGGAGTGGCATTGACACCGGAAGAGGAGAGATCATGGGGAAGGCCTAGCCTACCTTACACTTTACTGAAAGCTTAGTAAGGAAGTCTTGACTGATTTACCGTATCGTCTAATTCTCTAACATAACAAAGGGGCATAGGGGATAAGAGGGATAACTTTCATATCTAACTATGGCAGCTATGGGG
>NW_011630179.1:0-1158 GCF_000512975.1 Sesamum indicum
AATCTGGAAAAGTATGCAGGTATTGCTATTGTATTTCAGTAATTTGTACCCTTATTCTACCTCTTCATCATGTATCCTTGTACTTAGCCAGCCTTAAACTTTCAGGCATGTAGAGCATTAGAACGTTCCCAAAATGGCTCTTTTGAAGCAAATTTTACGGCCTAGCAGGGGAAAAAGTGGCAAGACATCCAGCTCAGAGAAATGAGATGAAGGGTCTGAAGTTATGACAATGATTCCTCTCCCTTTGAGGGTATGGTGCTCGTTTTCAGATAAAAACAAGGGCGTTGATGGTTATGATTTCTTACCTATATTAAGGAGCATCATACATAGGCGAGCGACTAAGAGTGTTTTTCATGTATGTATATACACAGGACATGTCGGCAAGAACACACAAGTTTAATCATGCATTGGATGGAATGATAAAATACCAAAAAAAAAAAAAGATAGTTTACGTTTGATGTTAAAATTCATTCAAATATAAAAAATACTTTACGCAATTCCATATCAAATCCCATCACGAAAACCCATAAATCTACCCCATTAATTGTACTGCTATTCACATTGGATTCCTATCACATATTTTACAGTAAATGCCACATGCAAATACTAAAAGGAATAAACAGTTCAATTATTGGAGTTGGTATAATTTAACTCTTCACATAAATATTAATATAAAAGAAAATTCATTTATCATTTGCAAACAATTCATTAGTATATTAATGAGGGGTTAGTTATGCTTACATTCCTAAAACTCTGAAATTACGTTTTCTTAAAAATTAAAATTATATCTTTTTTAAAAATTCCCAATTTATGTATACACACTATCCCCTTCCATTAAAATTTAAGAGGGGGTGTAAGTATAATTAACCCTATGGCTGAGTGTTCATTATTATGAGAAGATGAAAAATTCCGGTTGATGATCTTCACATGGATGATTATAAAAGAGGGGAATTTATTTAAAAAATACCAAAAAAAAAATTAGTAAAGTAGGGTGAAATTGAAGGCTTTAAAAAAGCATTTAACCGCGGTGCCACAATTTTTATTTAAAAAAAAAATTTCTTTATGTCACCGCGGTTAACCATGGCGGTGACATTGTTTTTTTTAAAAAAAAATTTTAAACGTGTCACCGTTCAAAATCGTGGTGATAATTTTTTTTTT
>NW_011630180.1:0-1158 GCF_000512975.1 Sesamum indicum
GGATGACATCAGCTTTACTTTGGTTTGGGCCACCCTTCCATCGCTCCCACTCGAGTGTTGGCACCCGAATGCTCTAAGCAAGATCGGCTCAAGACTGGGCACACCATCGCCATGGACTCGTTGATGATGAAGAGAGGGTCTCGTATGCTAGAATTCTGGTTGAAGTTGATGCCTCGAAAAAGCTTGTGGATCAAGTTGAGTTGTTATGCAAAATGGTGTAACTAGAAAACAACCGATTGTGTATGAGTTCACACCAAAATTCTGCACCGATTGAAACCGTTTCGGCTATCATGAATCCTGCCAAGGCAACCACGCACCGATCGTCCTTGCTAGAACCACGCCTGCTACAATTGTTAAGCTGGCTGCATCGAAGAAGGTACAGCCTGCTGAGTGGACCGTGGTCCAACGATGGAATAAGGGTGATCATAAGAACCAACCATCAGCCGATAGTCTTCCTATGCCAACAATGAGCGTAGAACAGCCGACTTCTCCAAAGGTCGGCAAGGACGATAAGGGACAATCCAGTACATCGACACCGCAGCCAAGCCTGAAAGGGCAAGGTCAACCCATGCCACTCCAATAGATTGAAAAAGAGACTCACTCGTTGTTAGACTCATTGGGTTTATCTACCGATCCGGATTCCTCGACATCTACTCAACATGCTATGCCGTGGCCTAAGACAACTGACATTACTCTTAATGGCCGCAAACTGAAGCACCAGGCAGGAGGGGAGACCCCTCCTCAATCCCCACGAAGATCGGCTTTGGGAACGTGAGGGGCTTCGGCCTCTCAAGCATAATGGGGTGGCCCACCTCATCAACAAATAATCAGCTTTGCATCTCGAGCGTTTTGGAGACAAAGTTTGTAGCATCGACAATTCCTAAGATCCTCAACTGCTCCATCCCGTGATGGTGCCAAACCAACAACTTTGACACCATCGTCGATGGATGCATACTCTTCATATGGAACTCGGCAGTAATTGTTCTTTATCCGAAGGACATCTCGCCATAAGTGATCCACTTGCCACGAATAAGTCCTCACAACTCTCCTTTTCCTCTATTGTGAATAGGAGTATGTGGGAGAAACTCTTGAAATTGGGGCAACCGTTGAGCATGCCATGGCTCTTAATGGGTGATTTTAACTGTGTGAAATCTCCCA
>NW_011630181.1:0-1158 GCF_000512975.1 Sesamum indicum
ATATTGGAACTTATATCATTCTTCCTATCAAGTGTTGAGAATTCAATTTCATTTATCTTTCATCTTGCAGAATAAGAGGAAGCTGTCGAAAGTTAATCGGGCTCTGGCAGCCCGACTTCTTGAGGATGAGGAAGAGCTGAATGAGACATAGGGAGCAGATGACGCAGATGTTCAGATAACATCCAAGAAAAAGAAAGGTCACACGAGTGAAGTTCTCAAAGATGAGAGATTTACAGCTATGTTTGAAAATAAGTTATTTCGTAGAGGTTCTGTATACGCAAAAAACTTGCTTTTCCTGATTGCTGCTGTTACTTATGATCAACCATGTAGTACCTTGTTCCCAGGGATTTGTGAAATAGTTGGAACTTCTTGGACAGTAACTAATATAGAGACTTGTGAAAATGCACAAGAAATGATAATCATTATACATATCTTTAGCGCAAAGAATCAATTTCGAGTGCAACTAGATACAGATATATCGGTTCATCACGAACTTGAGTATTAACCACCTTTATCCTCTGAAATTTAGGCTACATCATTGGGATATCTCTCAAATTAGTGTGACAACCTTTTGAATAGTACACGAATGCATATGTGGATTTTTTTTGATGATTAGTGTAGAAAGATTCATTAGTGATGATGGCATCACTATTGGAATCGTACTAACAACATATGAAATGGAATTTGTTTACGTCCAAACAACAGCCAAAATACGTATCGTTTCTTGACACTGCTTGCAGGACTTTGAGGTTGATGAATTCTCAAACGAATACCTGGCTTTGCACCCAGCTATCAACAACAAAAAAAGGTGTCTTTGCTAGAGGAGCATTTTGAAGCTGTTGAAGAAGAGTGAATTGTGAGAAGATGAGCCTGAGAACACAAAGGCCAAATCCAAGAAGAAAGTACAAGCTCCTAGGTGAAACACGTGTTTTCATTTGGACAGCAAGACGAAAATTTCGTTCTTTGTGCCTGCACAAGTCATCACATAAAAATAAGTTCAGAATGCACATTTACCTAATCAAGCCTTCAATATCATGTCATTTCTGCAGATTTCCGAAGTGAATGATAAATGGCAAAAGAAGGGTTTTCTAAAAACCCCTCAAAAATGGAGAGAAAAAACGAACAGAGCAGTTAGGGTTTAGTACTAGTGGCGGAGGG
>NW_011630182.1:0-1158 GCF_000512975.1 Sesamum indicum
TGCAGCGCTGGGAGGCGTTCAGATGTCGTGCTAGCGAGTTTCAGTGTCGAGGACACGCGACTGACTGTCGCTATACTCTGATATGTGCGAAGGTCGGTCGAAGGTTAGGCGTCACCTTTGAGGCTGCACAGGCGAAAAATATATTAAAATTACATTCCGTTGCGAGAAAGAAGAGCACGCCTGTGAGACTTGGTATCAGAGCCTCGTTGCCTTCATGGGCCAAGGTGAATTTCGAGCCTGGAGGACGAGACCTCCCGGTTGATGAATGGCATATGAGCTCTACGTCAGGTAGAGGCGAGTTGGCATCAGTTGAGACCATCAGTTGAGACAAAATCATATCGTTGTGATTCTGAGAGACATCATATGATTTTGGGGGACGTTTACTCCAGAGATCATGTTGGGTAGAGTCCTTTATGCGCATTTAGGTTGCTTCAGAGAGCAAGTGGCTACGGTCCAACTTCATTGTTGTTAGTTGGCAGGTGTGTGGGTGCCGCAGATGTGTTGGGCGAGCTGTCAACCGTGGTTCAAAGCTTTTCGGCAGATTGATATTCAGATTTCAGAGTTCACTTGACTTCCCTGAGCGAGAGCGGGACATGCCAATGAGTTGGGTTGACTGCGAGAGCCATGTTTGTGAGTGAGTGTAGCAACCATGTGTGCTGATTGCCGTAAGCCAGGAGGCGGTCGTTGCAACGAGGCCATTTTGGTGGGCGAGATACCACCTTGAGTTGAGAGTGGTGGATGAAGGGCCACCTTCTCATTAGTATGAAGAGTTTCTAGCAGAGGAGGATGTGCTGAATATGCAGGAGCCGAATCACAGTTGCACATGAGGTGCGTGGAACAAGCCACCCTTGGGGTTGCGAGGAGTGGACGTTGAGACCCTTTTCGTTGTGGGCAGTATTCAGTGCGAGCCGTGTGTGGCCGAGAATTATGTGATGAAGTGCTATTGTGGTAGGTGAGGGTGCGTCTAGAGAGAGAGACGGCACGCTTCAAGAACCAAGGAGCATAGGCATCAGTTAAGTGAGAAAGATAACTTGTGTGGAGTTTGAGTGGGAGCAGCCCACTAATCCATGTGTTGGGTGCTCGCCAGGAGCACGAGTTTGAGCTGAATTGAGAAGGTTCCTCGACGGGATTCTGACACCATATTTTGGGCTCTTTGGT
>NW_011630183.1:0-1157 GCF_000512975.1 Sesamum indicum
ATGAGCTGCTTGTGCGGTGTCGAAGGAAAGACGGGGTGGACCTAATACCCAGATGAAGAATACACGCTGAGAGATCGAATATAACTCAAAGGTAGGATTCCCATCTTGCTACTGAAAGCATTCGCTCTAGCTTCCGGTGTGTCTTAGCAACTAGTGAAATACGTAGCTTGCCGAGTATAGTTGATTCCCTTCGTTAGGGCTTGCTCTTTGGGTGCTTACTTGATATAAAGCGCAAGACTAGAACTCGGAAGAAGAGAACGGAAAAAGCTGTGATTCTATATTGCTTTCACACAGAACTGATCTTTATTAGAAGCTATTACTTGATTGATCGAATCACCATAGCGGAAAAGAGCCTACGAGAGAGAAGAGGAAGACAAGAAACTATCATCGAAAAGTCCTAACTATCAAGCTCAAGCCTTTGAAGAGCTTAGATCGATCTCTGGGGAAAGAGCAACTCCTACGCTATCAGTTTCAACTCAAACTATGATCAAAGAGGAGGGAAGACGTCTTTCTATTGACTTTCCATGTCGATTCCCAGTGATGCTTGCGTCTTCCTTTAAGGAGTTGCGATAGAGTCGCTTTAGCTTTAGATTAGATTAGACAAAGCTCTCGCTTTTAGGGTATGAGCTCTTGATTCTATTCCTTTACCGGTCTGATTCATCGACCTATCATGACAAGGAAAGTACGTTTCCGAGGACTTATTATCCTTTGTTCAAAACAAAACCCGGGCACATGCCAAACCTATCGAAACTGTTGGAGTAGCGACCTCTACACCTGTTCTTCTTCGATCCCATATAAAGCCGTATAATTGGTCTTCCCCATCTACTGAGAAAGCGCTTCCGCCTTCGTTTACGTTAGGGTTTCACCAGTGACGCTTCCTAATGACTTCCTTGAACTGTGCTATTGCTGCTTGTTGACGTCCTCTATTCCGGGATTGGCTTCCCTTCGCTTAGAGCTTGCTGAGTCCTTTATTTGAACATACATTGAACTGTAAATAAGCCATGTAAAGTCTTTAGAAGTTGCGGTGGTCAAATTCTTTCTTTGAACTTCTACATTCACTCTGACCATCTTTTCTATAGCAGGTTGCAACGCGGATGAAAGTAAGCCAAGCAACCGTCTTCTCTATTACGCGCATTGGGGCGATTTCCCTAGCCAAT
>NW_011630184.1:0-1156 GCF_000512975.1 Sesamum indicum
CTCTCTCTCTCCTCACTTATTACACACATAGATATATATACTATTTATATATATAAAGTATTATTATTATTTTATATATTTAATTAAACTTTTCTTAAAATACCAATCACGTCCTTTCTAATTTTCTTAATTACTATAATTTGTTCTCAAATATTATAACGAGTTCCAATTTAACCCATTCAAGTTTTATTATATTCCAATTATGAAACATAATTTATTTACCAATTAACTAAATTTCATAAAGATTTACCAATTGATCCCCCAATTATATATTATAATTATTGGGGCGTCACAACTAACCTCCAATGTAGGTCTTTGGAAGAAAAGATACATGTTGTTCGTCCTCCTCCAGGTCGAGGATGGCCCTTTTGCTGTGAATGGGTCTTAGAAAAATCAAAACCCGTAGTTGAAGGGGGTGGGTTAGAAGGCGATTAGATTAGTAGCCTCTCTTCTTACTGGTATGACCCGAAGAAAATTTTGGTAGAGGAAGTCCTCAGGTTCGCGCACCTCTCTCCTGCAACTATCCCAGTTGAGGGCTCTTTAGGTGAAGGATTCACTTTACTCATTTGCCTATCTTTTTGAGGTCGAACACTCTATTAACCTGCTTTTGTCCTTTTGCAGACGAGATGGTTGCCCAGGCTCGCCTTACCCAGCGAATTTGAGTTGCCCAAGCCAGAGCAGCTGCTGGGACGACTGCTCCACCGCCGATCGCTCCTTCATCTGCAACCTCGACTCGTCCTGTCGAAAGTTCCATGGCTCCGGAGGGTTCTCGACCCAGGAGCCCAACGATCGATGTAGGGAGTGAAGACACTCGATCTCGTACTCGACTTCAAAACGTCCAACCGGGATCAGAGTCGCCCAATCGATCTCGCACAGATGAATCCAGTTCGTGGGGTTTGCTGACCCGGCGATGAAGGAGAGGCAAGAGTCCGATGGGACCCAACACAAGGAGTCGCTCTCAATCCTTGGCTATGGGGCAATCCGTGTCTGCTGCGCTTGAAGATCGCAGGGGTATGGAGATGCTGAACGACGTCTCTGACTGCTGGCGTAAAGATCGCGAAGACCTTCGAGTCCAAATCACCTTACGGCCGAGTAGATTGGAGAAAAGTTTATTCCAGATTGGAAAGTGTCCTCTAACAGTACAGTTCTAGGATCC
>NW_011630185.1:0-1156 GCF_000512975.1 Sesamum indicum
CAGAAAAATAACAGAAACTTGGGCAGGTGAATGATTAGTTCTTTACCTGATAAACAGTAAGCCACATGTAATCACAAGCATGAGCCAAGCATCAGCTACAACATATATAATTAATTAATTGTTTCTGAGCAAAAGGATCATTCTCCCTCTTTCATGCGAGTACCCAAAAATCAAGGTGATGTTACATAAACTACCATGTGATTCAAGGGTGAAAATTACAAAGACCCGCTATTAGCAGGAAGGAAATCAAAATGGCAAAAGGCACCAAAGTCAGGGTTCGGAACTACAGCATTTTGTAGTGGTCGTTGTCAACCAATTCAAGAATTGGTTAGCAGATCATAACCACCCAAACTATTTATCAGATTTTATCAATCCTCCACTCATTTTCTCTCACTATATCCGCTCTAGTAAAGTAAATCAATACAAGGTTACTCTTGCTAACGAGATATATTGAAAGAAAAAAAAAGAAGAGGGACAATGCACTCTCTCCTGTCCTGTTATTGCTCTTCATTTCAATAAATACTTATTCATATCAGGTAAACAAAAATGAGAATACACAATTATGCAAGCACACAAAAATATTACAAAAGACATAAATAGACCACAAATACACACAATGCCCGAAATGAGTAAAAAATATTGCGAAACTATGGTGACATCCTGCACAAGAAAAAGCATTGTGTAGATAGAAATTAAGACTTAGAAATTGAAGGAGAATGGCAAATGTAACAAGACGTAGATGACATTCGTTGGCGCAGAAGATAAAAGTAACACCTCACTTCTTCTATGTTCAAAATAAAAGTAAAACATGTTCTACAGTGACACATACACACACACACACACACACCGCACATGCACACACGCACACATACCGGGCGTGCACACACACACACACACCTCACACGCACACAAACACACACACACACACCTCACACGCACACAAACACACACACCTCACACGCACACACCTGTACACACACACACACAACACACGCACATGCACATACACACACACACCCACACTACACACACACATAAAAAAAAAAGACGCACAAACAAGGAAATGGTAGAGCCGGAACAAGGACGGGGCATCATTCAACAAAACTTCTCAAGTTTGTGGTCGATAAAATTGAAAAAGAAATGCAGTAGCTGATTA
>NW_011630186.1:0-1155 GCF_000512975.1 Sesamum indicum
TAGGAGTGCTGAATGGCTTTAGAGAATGAGGCCGAAGTGGATTGCGAGTTCACTGCCTCCACGAAGGATTTCTTCGCCTGATTCTGAATCACCGCCGGGGGTTGTGCAACTTTGGCCAGAGGGAAATCCTGCAAGTTGGGCTGATGCGTTGCGGCTGATCCAGCTGACTCGATAGGGTTGACTGCATAATAGAGGAAACTCATCCAAGTTGAGGGCTGGCGAGGGCATCTCCGGTGGATGCACAATGCCGACATTGGAGTGGACATACGTGTTCTCCATGCGATTCGGAGGAGACTGGTGGGTCTCCACCATGAAACGATCGGTGGACGGCGGAGATACGGTGGTGCGACAAACGACAGAGTGAAAGTTGTGATCTCGGCCAAACGTTGATGAAAATTGCTGAGAGGGGTCTCGTTAGCTTCGCCTTGATGAGAGGAATCCAACGGGAGTGGTCTGGAGTTGTAGTTTCGAATGTGGCGCCGGCGGTGGCTATAGTTGAAATCGATCAAATGAGAGGTTTTGTTAGAATCGTTTGGGCGAGGGGAACCCAACGGTGGTGGTCCGCGATGAAGACTCCATCGGACGGCAAAGTTACGATGGTGCGAAGGTGGCAGTGAGAAGTTAGAAGTGAAAATCTGAAAATCTCACACACTTTTAGCGAGAAGTTAGAGAAAAATGCAAGCTTCATGATGGTTAGGGTTTAGGGTTTTTTTTTTGTCTGCAACGGCCATGCCAAACGTTTACCTGGTGTCCAGTTTCAAGTACTACAAATTCTTGTACATGATATTCAAAAGGTAGGACAAGGTGATACACAATAGTTGTGAGATAGAAGACATGGGCTAAGAGAAAATAGATCTTAAAAGAGTTGAATTCGTACAAAGTTGGGACGACAGTCCCTTAGAGCCACCAACAGCCAGCCACTTTACGAATTAGTGATTACACTTTTCGCCTTTTCTCCAGAATTACTTCCCAGTATTCATCATCAAATTGATATTATCCCCTTTCAACAAAATCATCCCAAGTTGCTTCCTGCTGTTCTTCTTTACATTGACCTCTTCCGCTCATCCAAAACTAAATTCATGTACTCAGATCCTTCTGCTCAAAAAGCCATATCTGAATGCGAGCTTTGCTCTGTAGAAACCTAAAGATCAGGTT
>NW_011630187.1:0-1153 GCF_000512975.1 Sesamum indicum
TAAGGCGTGCGGGCCGAGAGCCTCGGCGAACATGGGCATTTTGGATAGGCGAGCGCAAGGGCACGCGGTGCTGCGCAGGGATGCGTTCAGATGTCGTGCTAGCGAGCTTCAGTGTCGAAGACACGCGACGAGCAGTCGGTAAACTCTGAGATGTGCGAAAACTGGTCGAAGGTTGGGTGAAACCTAAGACGCCGCACGGGCGAAAAATATATTCCGCTGTGTGACAAGAGAGTCCGCCTGTGACACGTGGGGAGGTTGTCGCCGTACCCGGTCTGTTTTGATGTTGAGTCCTGAGGCTGGGGCTTCGATCCCTGATTGACGTACTCTTTTAAGTATCCTCGCTGAATCAGCTTCTCGATCTCATTTTTCAAGTGGTGGCACTCCTCTATTGTGTGCCCTCTGCCTCGGTGGAAACGACAATATTTATAGGACTTGAGCCTCTTGGGGTTGTCTTTCATTCTCCCCTCTGGAGGCATTTAGAGGGGTATAGTGGGCGAATCCAGCTGGAGGTACATGCTTGGGTTCCTCCTTCTTCTTCGGCTCTTTCTCTTCTTCCCGACCCTTCTATTGCTGAAGGAAGGATCCATCGCGTTCGACTCCTCAATGCGGATGTATTTTTGGGAGCATTCAAGCAAGTCCTCCATAGTGCTAGGGGGCTTGCCGGCTATAGATTCCTTGAATCTTTCCGGTTGCAGATTCTGTTGGACAATACTGGCTAACTACTCCTGATTAACATGTGGAACCTCGTGCACTGCATCTACGAACCTTTGCATGAAATCTCTCAAAGTCTCGCCTTCCCTCTGGCGGATTGTGAACAGGTATGCCGCTGTTTTCAGAACCTTTTTGTTCATTGAGAAGTGGTGAAAAAAACGCTGAACCAACTGCTCAAGGCTGGAAATAGTTCCAGCGGGCAGTTAGTTAAACCAGGCCAACCCGTGTTTCGAAAGTGTAGTGCGGAAAACTTTACAGTACGCGGCGTCACTCAGATCATACCAGTCAATCTTGGCATAGAATTTGTCTAGGTGTTCCTGTGGATCTCCTGTCCCGTCATATTCTGATAGATTCGACATCTTGAGACCGGCTGGGAGCGCCTCGGCCAGAATATTGGAGGCAAATGGGCTTCGTCTTGGAGGTGCCACAGCCAACAGCAAGT
>NW_011630188.1:0-1151 GCF_000512975.1 Sesamum indicum
TAGCCATTTCCGAACTCAGCTGGGGTCGATCTCTCCTCCCATGCCATGAAAGATCCTTCCTTTCCCACCGCTGACGAGTGTACATTTAGTGCTGCTGAGCTTATATGTTAGGTTTCAAACCTTCCAAGAGAATACGCTACGTGAAAGAATTCAACAATGTAAGATTCCCGGATATCAGACACCGAGGAAAGAAGATCAGAAATGACATGGATTTCCCCTTCTAGGCCGAGATCAATGAGAAGAGCATTGGATGTAGGCTAATGTTCATATCAAAAATAGTCAACAAGCGAATCCGTTCTAGTTGTCCTTTGAAGTAAGAAAGTAGTTGCTTTGTCGCTGTGGCCGACGCTTAGGAAAAAACAAGTCGATGAAGGGGAATCCTTTCTTGACTCCCCGCTGTTCTTAGGACTATTCTCTCGCTTTTGAACTGACCATTCATTCCGACCCTTGTCTTGTGGGATGTGAGATATCCTTCTCCTCATTTCTACTATCGGATAGGAAGAAAGAGTGAAGTCAAAACCGACCCTCACCTTTTAATTTAAAAGGATAGTTTTCTTATTTATAAAAACAATAAAGAACAAAACCATCTTGCGAGCACTGAATGAAGCGCACGTCCCTGGTTCAATCTCTACTGAGAAATTTTCTGATGTAGTTGGTGCTAGCCTCTAATCAAATCTCTTTCATTGACGAGGAGTTGACTGAAGATGGACGAGGCTTTTATCCCTCTGCACATTGCGATGACGTCAAATGGAATGATTGTAGGAAGGGTCCTGATTGATAATGGGTCGGCCTTAAATATCTGTCCTTTGCTCAACCGTCTGCGCATTGATCAGCGCAGGCTGAGATCAACCAGCTGTTGAATTTGATCATCAACACCTTCTACAGCAACAAGGAGATCTTTCTTCGGGAGCTAATCAGCAATGCATCAGATGCTTTGGATAAGATACGCTTTGAGAACTTGACTGACAAGAGCAAGCTGGATGCCCAACCTGAGCTCTTCATCCATATTGTCCCAGACCTTGCAATTGTTCCGAGATTGTTCACCAAGTCAGCCTTGGGAATCAAGCGAAGTAGGCAGCCTCATTTACAGAGGGAGGTATGAAATTCGCTTTCCAAAGACGTAGTTGGAGTCACTCTACAGCCGGCTACGA
>NW_011630189.1:0-1151 GCF_000512975.1 Sesamum indicum
CCACTCTACCTTACATAGTGAAACTACCGGGAAAAGGATTTTGCTCTGAATTTATTAAAATAGAGAGTTTTTAGCCTATTTTTAAAACATATAGGGAGGTTTAGCTATTTTATGAAAGCATGGGGGTAAAACAAAGTTTAGCCTAATTATTTCTTTGCTTTGTTCATGTGCAGGTCTGAGTAGAGCTTCCGCATGACCATTAGGGTTGTGTTGTTAGGACATTGTACCCAGGCGAGGCTCAATTACTCCAGTTTATTTTCTTTTAAATACACATATATGGAATTTATAAATTGCTTTATAATTTTTTTAAATTTTTTTTATCCTGCATCACGTATACTAGTAGGATTGCCTGGAAACAAAATATGGAGGTCTTTAACATTGAGGCATCCACCTAGTTGCGTTCTCCGATGCCCAGGTAGAACATCCAAAAAGGCTCATATGGCTGGCGGAGGACATCTGGGACGCCCTATTCCTAATTTAGGCATCAGCAAACTTCCAGTACAAGTCCGTCCAAAACAAGGCCAACTAGGTAGCCAATGTTGCATCAACTAGCATTGTCTACAATTGGGTTGTACCTTTATCGGCATGCATAACAAAAATTGGTAACTCACTTAAAAATTTAACTAAATATTAATAATTTCTTCTTTGATTTATTAATAATTTTTTAAAAAGGTCTCCACAGGAGTCTCAAATTGATTGTCCGCAAAAGTAGATGGATTGTTCTTTGGTTGCTACAAAAATAAGGAGAACGACACCTCGAATGGACTGCAGGTGAAAGAGGTTTTGGTAAGTACTTAAATTTATTTTCTAATTTATAAAAATATTAAATAATTTTATCTTTTAGGAGATGATATGAATGTTCATAGAGGAGCATGCCCATTAGCCTCTAGATGCTATTTCATCTACTGGGTGTAGCCCACTGTAGCTAAAGGAGGAGCTATGGGTAGAGACTGCATGGGAGTGGGAAGAGGGGGTGGGTATTCGAGGGTTAATTATTTTTTATTATAAAAAAATAAAAAAATATTTAATATAATTTAATTAAATATACTAATATTATTAATCACGATTTAGATTAAAAAATAATTTTTTTTATAAAATGCCCAAGTCGCGATTATAAATCGCGAAGTCGGATTAAAAAATAATTTTTTTTT
>NW_011630190.1:0-1150 GCF_000512975.1 Sesamum indicum
GTAGTGGTCGCTGGCAACCAATTCAAGAATTGGTTAGCAAATCATAACCACCCAAGGCATTTATCAGATTTCATCAATCCTCCACTCTTTTTCTCTCACTATATCACATCTAGTAAAGTAAATCAATCCAAGACCACTCTTGCTAACGAGATATATTGAAAGGAAAAAACAAGAGGGACAATGCACTCTCTCCTATCCTGTTATTGCTCTTCGTTTCAATAAATACTCTTTCATATCAGGCAAACGAAAATGAGAATACACATCTATGCAAGCACACAAAAATGTTACAAAGGATATAAATAGACCACAAAGACACACAATACCCGTAATGAGTATAAAATGTTGTGAAACTATGGTGACATCCTGCACGAGAAAAAGGGTTGTGAAGATAGAAATGAAGACATAGAAATTGAAGGAGAATGGAAAATGTAACAAGACGCAAATGTCATTCGTTGGCGCAGAAGATAAAAGTAAAACATGTTCTATCGTGAAAGTAAAACCTCACTTCTTCTGTGTTCAAAATAAAAGTAAAACATGTTCTATCGTGACACACACAAATACACACACACACACACCCCCACACACCCCACACACAAAAAAAATGCACAGACAAGAAAATGGAAAAGTCGGAACAAGGAGGGGGCATCATTCAGCAAAACTTCTCAAGTTTGTAATTGATAAAATTAAAAAAGAAATGCAGTAGCTTATTAGAACATATAAAAATATATTCCTTGACATCATGATCTCAACAGAAACCTGCTACACCAGATCATGATTTTTTAGAAAGGTTGATCCAGAAACTAGATAATATGAATTAGAAAATCATTGCCCTAATACAATTCCATATATAAAACACACCGAGATTCGATCGAACGGAGACGAATCGACGACAAATATGTTCAGCGATTCTTGCTTGAGCCCGCTCTCTATGATCGACAAAAACTCAAATTGAAGGTATAAAAATGTTCGTCTTGAAGAGAGAATTTTAATGGTACCATTGGGCGTCGGAAATTCGTCCGAACGGCGCCGAAACTTGTTTCTAAGTTTCCGGCGAACTACCATATATTTTTTTAATTTTTTAATTAATTTTAATTATATTAATTAAAATATGTTTTAGTTAATTAAGAATATTTTAAATAATTATAATAAT
>NW_011630191.1:0-1149 GCF_000512975.1 Sesamum indicum
GTTTTGACTATACCCAAGAAAGACGCATTTGTGAGCACGGGGTTCGAATTTTTGTTTTGAGGATGAGGTGTTTGAGGCGAAACAGAGGCAACCGAATACTCTAAGGCAAGAATAGGAAGGTTGTTTACCGAATAAAATTTCATAAGGGGACTTCCGTTGTAGAAGGCGTGTAAGGAGTCTGTTTATCAAATGTGTAGCTGCAAGTATGCATTCTCCCCAAAATTTGGAAGGAAGATGGGATTGAAAAGTTAAAGCTCTCGCCACATTGAGGATATGTCGATGTTTATGTTCCACCACACCGTTTTGTTGTGGCGTGTAGGAACAAGTTCTTTGATGGATTATGCCAAGGGATTGGAAGAGGGATTGACATGTACTACTGGTGAATTCTGTACCATTACCCGACCGAATTATTTTGACTTTAGCATCAAATTGTGTATGAACCATTCCGAAAAATATGTCTAGTGTATGATGAACTTGAGCTTTGTAATGAAGCAAAAAAGTCCAAGTGCCCTTGTTAAAATCATCGACAATGGTTAGGAAATAATTACAACCATTTAGAGTAGGAGTACGATAGGGGCCCCAAAGGTCTATGTGAAGCAGTTCAAATATTTGTGTAGACTTTATTTCACAGGAAAGAAAAGGCATACGACTCTGTTTTGTGAGAGGACAGACAGTACAAGGTTCAAGTGTGTTACTATCACTTACAATGTCAGGTAAATATTTCAAAGTAAGCGATGAAGGGTGTCCCAGTCGCCTATGCTATAGTGTGTGATCGCAAGGTGCTGGGATGGTACAAGGGCCCACTGCAATAGAGTTCAAAGAAGCAATAACAGTAGGGTCAAAGGACGACTTGTCCAGTACATACAAGTTCTTGCCGAGCCTCCCTATGACTATGATTTTGTTAGTCACTGGGTCCTGTAAGAGACAACAAGAAGAGTGAAATTTCATCTCAAGATTCGAGTGGGAACAGAGCTTTGAAACTGACAACAAGTTATGATGATATTGTGGAATGAAAAGCACATCTATGAGAGTAAGGTGAGGATGCAAGTTAATAGTGCCTTTGTGTGTGACAGATTGGGTAGTCCCGTTAGGAAGATATATGAGTGTAGGCTGAGAAGAGGATAGGAAAGACTGAAACATATGCTTATG
>NW_011630192.1:0-1149 GCF_000512975.1 Sesamum indicum
AGGTGATATGTCTTGTGCTTTTAAGGTTCCTCTAAACTGCTGCTAAGTGTGCCCTATTCAATCTTTAATCTTGTGGTTGATGAGCTTCTTGACGAAAACCCACTTTAGCTTAGTGGACAATGCATTAGTTTGGTGCATTTGCTGTTTTTCAGTATGACGTAATGTATCATTTAAATTGCTTTGTTCTTCTGGTTGTAAGAATTCTGATATTGACTAAGTATGCTATATGTGATTCCGACAAGCGATCGGTCTTGTTAGTTGAAATATTGCAGTAATGCTTTGGAATTTTATTGAGTTTAAAGTTGTTTTACTTATTGGTTCCTATTCGATGCTTTGGGGGAAGCCTGCCTGTGGGAATCAAGAAGAGCTTAAGTATTGCTGCTCTTTTAAACCCAGTGCTATTATTGGAGCAAAAAAGGTTGCAGCATTTTCGAGTGTTTATTATATATGTAATTGTATTAGGGCAATTACTTTATGATTAATATTATCCAGCTTCTGGATCAACCTCTCTGAAAATCATGATCCGTTGTAGCATGTTTCTGTTGAGATCATGATGTCAAGGAATATATATTTTTATATGTTCTAATCAGCTACTGCATTTCTTTTTCAATTTTATCGACCACAAACTTGAGAATTTTTGTTGAATGATGCCCTATCCATGTTTCGACGTTTCCATTTCCTTGTCTATGCGTCTTTTTTGTGTGTGTGTGTGGTGTGTGTGGGTGTGTGTGGGTGGGGTGTGAGTGTGTGCAAGGGTGTGTGTGTGTGTGTGTGTGTTTGTGTCACAGTAGAACATGTTTTACTTTCATTTTGAATATAGAAGAAGTGAGGTGTTCCTTTTCTTTTGCGCCAACGATTGCCATCTGCGTCTTGTTACATTTGCCATTCTTGTTCAATTTCTAATTATGGGCAGTTTCATACATATTTGAGTGATAACAGTTTCCTAGTAATGTGGTTTTGATATTGCAAAATCAGGATATTAGGCCTATAAGTTGTTGAATCTGGGTGTTGCTTGATAAATGGCACAGCTATTCCTGTGGCTCTTCTACAGAAGGTGAATGATTTCTTTACTGGAAGGAGACACTAGTTTTAACTTTTTGGAAGAGAGGTAAGTTTCATGAAGTAATCAAAATCCATTACAAGTTTTTA
>NW_011630193.1:0-1148 GCF_000512975.1 Sesamum indicum
GAAAAAGGACTAGAATAGAAAACTTTAATAGCATGCAAAGTACGCTTCACTTTCATAGCATTCCATCTTCCTTATCGTGAACTTGAATTCACTCACTGAGCTTAGCTATCGTTTCTAGAAGACATCCTTAGAGCCCACAGCTCCACTCCGCTACTTAAGATTCTTCCTTGTGACCTTAGGATGGATGTTCTTGCTTCCATTCCTTTGCTCAATCCGGAGCAAACTCTTATCCCTATGGTCGAGCATTTCCAATTTTTTATTGTAAGTGAGGATTTGAAAAAGGATGCCTTGATTCTTAGAGGGACGAATTTCACTTTCTGCGAATTAACTGTTATAGATCTCGTCTGTGATCCCTGCCTATCGTCCGTCCTATACTATATAAAAAATCTTTCTCATTCTCAGTGAGAACGAGCATAGAACTAGGCCTTTAAGGAAGAAAAAGAAAGAGTGGATTTTCCTCATCAATCTCTAGAAAGAAGTTGTTAGCCACTTTCATTTCTTGATCTATGCCCAACCTCTACTCATGGGTCGAGCCTTCCTCCCGCTTCATCCCCAATTCAGGAGACAGTCAACTCCGGCATTCACACTGGAAGCGCCAGCCTTCTACTTAAGATCTTTGTGACCTTCCAGCCTTGGTTAAGTAATCTCTTCTATGAAAGAGAGTCAGCAAGCAACCTAAGCTAAAGTAGAGCTGAAATAGGATATCTCCATGGCACTTCAAGAAGCCTAGAACCCGGTCCTGTCAATATCATTCCTTTGTGCGTAATCAAGACATCCTCATATACAATAGAAGGAGCCCAAAACTAGACTCTCTTTCACTAGCAGTAAGTTATCCGCTCTCGTCTAAGGCATAAGCCCAATCTCCCTTCTCTTGGTTCAACATACCCATCCTCTTATTCTCAGCGAGCTAAGGAACAGGCTATCTTCTCCTTCGGATCCTCTCTTAGCTATCAACTCTCATTCTTTGACCCATCAGCCTAGCCCTACCCCTTCACTTCTTGCAGAACCTCTCTTTCTCTTCCTAAGGTGTCTAATGAAGTCCTATTTCTGGTCTTCTATCCTGGGCCAATCAGGAGCTGTATTTACTCTACCTAAGGTCTCACTCCTCGGAGAATGCCACAAAGAAAGACTATAGAAGCCCTCCTTAG
>NW_011630194.1:0-1146 GCF_000512975.1 Sesamum indicum
TTTTTTTTTTTGGTTAGCATCAATATTCTCCCTCCAAAACCTTACGAAAATAATAAAACTATAACAAAGAATTCCAAAGGGGGCAAAGGTGTAATTTAGAAAGCGTTTTGGGAAAATTTATAATTTCACATTCCGAGACAATTTGAGTATTAACCTTTATCTTGTGAAAATAATCAAAATATTAATCAATATCCCCATATGAAACAATGCAATAAAGTAACATGAATACAAACAAGGGTCATGTAAATAAACATATATATGCGCATATATTCATATATCTGCCATATTAAATAAAAGTATCTGTACTTTAATACGAGATTTCAGAGAATCAATAATTATGTTTTTGCTGCCAGACTTGGGAAAGAAACAAAATAGGACTGTCGTGCGAGACTCGGATGCCACATTACACAATAACGAAAAGTAATTTTAGCTCAACGGGCATAGAACAATTAGTTTTCACCCGGGTTTCTTGTTTCATGAATGCCAATCCTTCCACAAGCAAGCATGAAAAAATGTGAAAAAATACCACTTGTATCACCTTCCTCCTGTTAGCAGAACTGAACTCTCTGTTTACATCATGCACAGTCCAATAGATAGGCATGTGTAAGTTGATTGACTGTTGTTGCACTGACCTTTCACCAAGCAAAAAGTAGACAGAAGTATCCTTCTTTTACGACCAACACATCATTTGATCATGCCCAGGGCTTCGCCTCTGATTTTTGCTTCTTTCCAGCACCTAACACAATGGGAATCAGGTTCTCGATCCATGCATTCTAGTCATCCCCTCAACTTTCAGAAGCAAATAGCAATATGACTCCTACTGATTCACATTACAATCATTCAAAAATTGATCCTGTGGGTTCAGAAACTTCCTCCAAAAATTTTTGTACTTGGGAATACCAAGCTCGAGCCACGGTTTCATGCTCCCATCAAAATGCAACACTGCTGCTGTCTTGAGGGCTTCCAAATCCATTCCATAGTTATAACCCAGCCCAGATAACATCCAGTTGTCCTGAAGAGCATAAATTAGGCCTTCAAAGGTGAGCAAGCTAGCGCTTAATGTGGTAGTTTTAGATGATCTTTCTTCTCTATTAATCTGCATCCAACATCATACAAAGAGGATAACAGTAAGAAATATCTTCAAAT
>NW_011630195.1:0-1146 GCF_000512975.1 Sesamum indicum
TAAACTTGTCATTGATGCTTCTTTTCAAACAATTCCCTACCTTTTAAGCCACATTCAAGGTCAAATAGACATTATTTATGATAGTTCCACACGCTATTCCCCACTTATAACAAACTAGTTAATTGTTCCCCCGGATAACAAGAAGCAAGCCACCCTGAAATGGCATTCTAGTTTTTCCTTATCAGATCAGGCATCAATCGATGTATGGGTAAGAGAAAATTCACAAATGACAAATGATTTATGGATCTTTGAAGAAGAACGAAAAAATAATACAAAAGAAGCAACCAATTCCATGATAACACCAATCGATAACATAGTGTTCTAGAAGCCAAATTGAAAGTTATAAAACACAGAAATTGACTAACATATAAACCATAGAACTGTAGGCATCATGGTGAAAAGTCAAGCAGTAATCAAAACGAAAAATTGATATGAAATAAAAGATTGTACCAAAAAAGTATTCAAAAGATCTATACGTAACCATGGACTAATAATAACACAATAATGGGAAAAAAAAAATAAAGAGAGAGAGAGAGAGAGAAAAAAAAGGAACTACCACGTGAAGTTATGTAACGGCCGCCCGCTCGTCTTTGTCAGTCGTGTCGGTGGATGGTGTGAAATGAGAATAAAGAATAAACCCTCAACGAAGTCTTAAATAGTGTTTGGCAACAGCCACAGCCAGTTGGATACGAGTAACGGTTGTGTTTGCAAGCGGCTCAATGAGGCTTGCCCAAACCTAGTCCAAAAATTACAAATCCTATAATTACTGAACTTCTTGCTGGCCCACATTCCAAGGCCGTATGAGGGCAAGGTGGTGCACAAAATAATTTGAATAAATAAAATTCAGGATTATTAAATCAAACATTTTATTATTCCTGCAATGTAGCAAACAAACTATCAAGAAGGTTCAGAAATTATCAATTATTTCAAGGCACTGTTAAATCAAGCAAAAGCTCAGTCCATTAATTTTCAAACAGAACCTTGATATTAAAAACCTTTGCTACATTGATCACAATTACCATGTTCCGATTTCCAGAGATCCTAACCAAGCCCATCGAATTGGTTGTCATCGTCGGTAATCCAGTTGCTGTATACCTAGGAAAAGTTGGTTTGCATTTGAATTTGTACCTTTTCATGCCAATCAAG
>NW_011630196.1:0-1145 GCF_000512975.1 Sesamum indicum
TGTATGACTGGATCAACATTTTCCTCCATGGACTGCATATCTTTGCGAAGAACATTGGAGCTGCTACTTCCATTGCTACTCCACTCTGGAAGAAATACTTGCTAAACCAATAGATGTATTCATCTACTGCGCAAAATACTCCTAAGTTCAAGGCTGACGAGAGCCTGTGCATATTCTCTAGACTTTTCTGCTCTACTTCCTTCGAAGTATCCATTTCCGATGAAGTGTATCTTGATAAGTCTTCCTAGCCGGCCGCTATCGCGCCTTTCGAGTTTTCGGCGAGGATGATGGTGGTATCTTCAGGGGTATTATCCCATCCGATCTTCACAGATCCCTCAAGGCTCAACTCCACAAGCTTTATGAAGTTTTCTTTGTCGAGCTTTAGGGTAGTTGCTGCTATCTTGATCGCTCCAACCCATTCGTCTATCAATTTCTGGGTATTTCGGAAATCTATAATATCCAGGTTCAGTATAGCGCCATATGGATGTAAGGGCTGGAGCATGGTCCTCGCCCAAGGTGTATTCTCCGGCACTCTCTTTGGATTTCTTCCTGGATTTTCCTTTAGCCTGGTTCCCACAAACGTTGGAGTGGCATTAGTGTGGAAATCCACACTTTCTCTCATCGATTGATCCTGTGGAGGATCATTAGAACATGTACTTCCCTCTAGCGGTGGTAGTGCTGGAGTGATCTCATTTGTTTGGATATTAACTAAATCCACGATCCCGAGTTGGGAATAGGATTCTGTAAATTTTGTAGATCTGATATGCTCTTGTTACCTCCATTATTTTATAGATCTGATAGATGCGATAATCAGATCTTCTCTAGACTTTGGCTTCGGAATCTCCGTAGCCTTTCCCTTCTGGTGTAGAAGAGGTACTGTTCCAAGGGCGTCCCTGATTCATTCCTGTCTGGATCTAGATGTCTCAGGGCTCTCCCTTTGATTTATCTTTAGAACTGTAATTTCTGCCTTCAGATCTGTAAGATCCTTATGTAGATCGGAAGGATGTTAAGAATCTCGTCCACCTTTTGGCTCAAAGATTCTATTTTCATAAGTATATGGATTAACCTATGTCTATAGTCTTGAACCGTCTTTTGGATCTCCCTCAGATCTTGAGAGATCTTTGATGTATCCGGCTCGAGTTCCT
>NW_011630197.1:0-1144 GCF_000512975.1 Sesamum indicum
TTTTTTTTTTTTTTTATAGAAGATAATTTTATTTATTTACAATATCATATATGGATAAATTCCATTAAGCCCATCTTATTTGTGAACATTTTGTAGATTCAAGATAACAAATTAATCATCATGCCTGAAGAGGAGGATACATTTGGCCTTTCAGGACCTGTGCACTTGACAACAGTTGATTGGTAAGACTGAGGATTTATGATGTTTCTAGTTCCACTAATTAAGGTTGTAGTTGGTCTTAATGGTCTTGATTGTATAAATTTGTCTACAGACCGTCTGAATTTCTGTATGTAATTTTGGTACTGTAAGTTAGAAAGATGGACGATTCTTGTCCCATTATTTGCAGGACGAACCCCAATCACCAAAGGTCTGTTGCAGCAAGTTTGGTGAAGGGCGTATACGTATGGCAACGAGATTTCAAGAGAATACGAAAAGGGGGCCGAGCTCTTGCTCCTCCTTGGTGGGAAGCATTCCATTTTCAGCTGCATAAGCTCCTTATCGACAAAGACGATTCCTCGGTGTTTGGTGCCATATACCAACTCACCTCTGTCCCATCAGCCGATCAAGCCCCACGCTATGTCATTGCATTTCGAGGCACCATCCCGAAATGGGACACATTTAAACGAGACCTTAAACTGAACATCCGCATCATCACAAACCGGCTTGACCATACACCTCGTGCAGAAGCAGCGTTACAAGCCGTACGAGATGTAGTTGCGACATACGGTAGTTCCAACGTCTGGTTAGCAGGTCATTCCCAAGGTGCCGCAATGGGAATGCTTGCCGGGAAGCACATGGCAAAGACTGGTGTTTTTCTTGAGGCCTTCTTGTTTAATCCGCCGTTCGTTTCACCCCCAATAGGGAGAGTAAAGGGGCACGGGATTCGACTTTTACGCAGTGTGATAACTGCAGGGCTTCTCAAAATGAAGCATCATCAACCAGGAAGTAGTTTTCCTGCCTTGTCTGCATGGCAGCCGCGCCTATTTGTGAATAGAGCTGACTTCATCTGCGCAGAGTATATTGGCTACTTTGAACACAGAGAATGGATGGAGAAGATCGGAGCAGGAGAGATCGAGAGGCTGGCCTCGCAACGCTCAGTCGGAGGACTTGTGGTGCATGCAATAGCTTCAAAAATGGGCAAGCC
>NW_011630198.1:0-1144 GCF_000512975.1 Sesamum indicum
ATTTCGAAAGGGCACTCCAACACCTGGAGGAAATCATCTGTTCTGGAGTTACAAACAAGGAACTCCATTCTGTTGACTCTACCAGATAGAATAAAACCCGTATTTTCTCAAAAGAAGAGTTTGATCCTGGCTCAGAAGGAATAAAAACCTGCGCCAGCGCCGCTGGATGATGCAGAACGCTTTTTTTTATAGAGAGAGAGAGTCAAGGGGACTTCTGCGGGCGATTCTGTAACCGCAGGCAGCCCTGCCGACTTAATGATGGCCGCGCATGAGATCGCACGAGACCACTTTGATGTTGAGTCGGGGGATGCGAACATAGTGGCCCTAAAATACCTTCTGCGCTATCTTAAAGGCGAAAAACTTCCATTTTGAGACCGCGACCCATCGCGGAGCACTTTCTCACTGATTTAGTGAGATAAGTGTGAAATTATCCTCCACAAGACTCTGGAAAAAGGGCTTGGGTACGAGAACATAATTGGAAGAAATAAGGATCGAAGTTTAGACCGCTCACAGTAGTTCTACCTATAGAAAAGATCATCAGAGAGGAGACAACCCATTTATGATTCCAGCCTAGAAGACTAGTAAAAGGAAGGATCAAGAATGTTATATATTTCAGGAGCTAGATTAGTTGCCGATAAACAAGTAAGAATTGCCTCAACAAAAATTTATGGAATTGGACTTAAAAAAGCCATTCAGGTTCGTTATCGATTAGGTATCAGTGGGAACATAAAGGTAAAAGAATTAACTAAGTATCAGATCGACCAAATTGAACAAATGATAGGTCAAGATCATGTTGTTCATTGGGAATTGAAAAGGGGAGAACGAGCAGACATCGAACGATTAATTTCTATTTCTTGTTATCGTGGAATTCGTCATCAAGATGGATCGCCCTTACGCGGTCAACGAACTCATACTAATGCTAGGACTTGTCGCAAGCAAATTCGGAAATGAAAGAAGTCTACCGAAAGCCCTTGGTACTTGTCTGATCAATCACACTGATAGCTTCAATAGTTCACTGAAATTTTTTCTCGTTTTTTTGGTATTTCACCGCTTACTAATCCAGTATACGTATAGTAGGCCTCCTTCGCCACGACATTAGTGGCTTAGCCCTTCGCCCGCCTATCGTATCGGCTCCCCCTCCTCC
>NW_011630199.1:0-1143 GCF_000512975.1 Sesamum indicum
GCATAACATAATCTCAAGTATTAAGAATAGAAGTATAGCCTAGGATGAGTACCGACACCGAATTTCATGCCCTAGACTAAGGCCGGGAGACGGTAGACAGTAGACGGAAGGACCGTACCCGTATGGACTCGGGAGCCTAAAAGCTCACATGAAAATTCGCCTAGTCTCTAGTGCCATGGACTGTTGCTAGACGGCCACCCATGGTGACAGGTTTTTTTTTTATCAAGGGTTGATCAATAATTAATAATTAAATTGAATTTAATTAATGATAGTATTTGATACTAGCCCAATTCTAACTGAAAGGTGAACCTAAAGAGTCACATACAAATCATCGAGAAGGACGAGGAATTAATTGAAACTTAATTCTGTAAGTAATTGAATTACTTATATATGACAGGGATCCATTAGATGGATAAGTCCAAGGATAAATTATTTGAATTAGTTTATATTGGCCTTGCCCTTATTATCTAATAAGTTGGACTTGTTAATTAGTAAAGGTTTGTTGGGCTTATATATTTAATTGAATTAAATATGTGATGGATTTAATTAAGTGGGCTTTAATTATTAATTAATTGGGCCTTGTATTTTAATTAATTAAAATGGGCCCAAGCCCATTAATTAAGTAATAAATTATTGAGTAATAAATTCACTTTTGGAAAGTACCATGTTACCAAATAAAGGATTTTATTACCTTATGGATTGTAAAATGAACGTAGACATATTTTAGTGCACCCGTACAAGGTGTATATATGTATATTAATTATTTGGAATAACTAATGAATGAATACACAATATACAAAAATAATTTCCTACACCCTAACTCCACCTCTCGGCCGTCGCTCTTGTATACACACTTGGTGTGTATTTTTCTCCCTAGTTGTTTTCTAGAAAAGAGGATTGACGGATCCCAAATTGCGGTATGGTGTGGAAACAACTTTAAAGGGCCTTGTTGAAGCCTTGCGTGAACGTCTCAAACGAAGGAGATCCTACATAAGCATAAATCAAAAGGTAATTCTTGATTTATGTTTTATGTACCCCGTGTTTTCATTCGACCAATAGCCCCAAAGAAATTTATTGTCGTTTATTTTCTTTTAACTACACCGAACGCTCGTGAACTCCAAGGGTACATTCCTTGAAATTATT
>NW_011630200.1:0-1142 GCF_000512975.1 Sesamum indicum
ACCTTAAAGCCAGGTTGCTCACGATCCCACAACCTATACCCCTTAATACCATCAGGATAACCAATAAATACACATTTAATAGAACGGGGTTCAAGTTTATCAACATTCTGATGAACAAAAGCAGAACAGCCAAATGTACGTAAGAGAGAGATATCAGGTTTTCTACCACTCCAAACAGTTTCCGGAGACTTACCCAACAAAGGTACAGATGGAGACAAATTTATCAGATATGCGGCAGTCAAAACAGCTTCACCCCAAAAAGATTTTTGTAAACCCGAACTAATCAGTAAACATCTCACTTTTTCAAGCAGCGTACGATTCATACGTTCAGCAACACCATTTTGCTGTGGGGTGTAGGGATTGGTCTTATGTCTCTTAATACCAAATTTATCACAAAGATCATCAAAGTTTTTATTACAAAACTCAAGACCATTATCGGTACGCAAAGATTTGAGCCTTTTTCCAGTTTGGTTTTCGACAAGAGTTTTCCATTTTTCAAATTTTTCGAAAACCTCTGACTTGTGTTTTAGCAAAAAAACGAACACTTTTCTAGAGAAATTGTCAACGATAGAAAGGAAATACCGATTTCCACCATGGGTGGGTTCCTTAGAAGGACCCCAAACGTCAGCATGAACATAATCCAAAATACTAGAAGACATAGAGGGGTTAGGGGAGGGTGAAGCAGGAAAGTGAACACGGTGTTGTTTGCCCATCACACATTCATCACAAAATGGCAATTTGTCAATTTTGTCACATAAGATGCCTTCTTTATTCAGAAATTCAAGTCCCTTTTGACTAATATGCCCAAGTCGTTTGTGCCAAAGAGAAGACTTATCATGCATGTTCACGGATGCAGCAATAGAGTTGTATGTGACAGAACATAAGTATAGATTGTGCCTTTTTTCAGCTTTGAAAACAATGAGAGACCCTTTCATGATTTTCATAATACCCTTTCCCCATCTACCCTCTAATCCTTCATCTTCTAATGCAGCACATGATATGAGATTATGACTAAGTTCAGGAACATATCTAACATGCTTGAGAGTGATATTATAGCCATTATCGAAAAACAGAGAAACATCACCGATGCCTTTGATAGCACAACGTTTTTCATTTGCCATAGATACAAAACCAAAATCACC
>NW_011630201.1:0-1140 GCF_000512975.1 Sesamum indicum
CAGAGTTTAGCCGCTAGGCGAAGAAGAGGCCGGCACTAGAAGGAGAAGGATCGGCAGAAGAAATAGCTACATTCGAGGATCAAGCGACTGTGCCCGGAATTGACCTGAACTCCACAAAGTAAGCCTTTCCTTCTTTATATACGCTAATGGAAGCAATTCAATTCCCGCTCATAGAAAGATAGGAATCAAAGCCCCAGGCATTAGCCAAAAGAGTAGAACTTGACAGAGAAGTGAAGAATAGACACTCGAAAAAAGCAAAGAGGTCGGCGAGCTTCACGGGGTCGGATAAAGAATTTTCATGAAAGTTGTAGAATCCTACTACAGTTTGAATAATGACCAGGAAGAGGTGGGATAAAGCCTGGGTCGCACTGGACTTCCTTCCTTCGAAAAGGAATTCGAGGGCGTGGTACCAAAATAGTAGAAAAGCCAGGTAGAAGCCCCACAAAGCCAGCTTAGGATGCAGTAAATAGAAAAGAAAGAGAAGAGAATAGGCCACCTCCAGAGGCAAACCCCATCCCCAGAGGGTTAAGAAAATAATAAATAAGAATACAAGAAAGAATATAAGCAGCACTCTTAAAAGCACTTCCCCGTCTATGGAGACTAAATAGAGATTACAGAAAATACTCAAGAAGAAGCACAGAAGTAAAAGCAGTCGTGTTTTTGCCGCGTACCGCTGGTGAAACAAGATGCAAGATAATTGTGCTCCCACACAGAGGATATTTACTAAACCCCCACTGTCCCCATAAAAAAGCTTGTTGAAGCTCACAATAAGTACACAACCAGCTAGAACTACTACTGGAAAATAGAAGTTGAAATCTTCATTTTCTTTCATCTTTTGGAAAAATTAGATTTTCGCGGATACAGCAAAAAAAGAATTAATAAGTTTACGCACAGTCATTCATTTGATAAAGAAATTCCCTCCAGACAGACCGTCAAGCCTGTAGGAGTAGTGAAGAAGAAATATAGAAAGTTGTGGTTGGTTGTTGACCAACGGAAAGCATGGGACTTTTTGGGCGTTCTCGATTCTATTTCATCTCTTACGAAATTTCAAGTTTCTTTTTTTATTTCTTCCTGCGCTTATTCCAACACCTAGCTTCGTTCGAACCGGATACGCTATTTCTTCCTGGCTGCTCGAAACGC
>NW_011630202.1:0-1139 GCF_000512975.1 Sesamum indicum
TAGCTAAAAAACCAACAAAAACAAAAACACACTTAGACAAGTGTGTTTTTATCTCATCTAAAAAATGGACTAAAATTAAATCCAAACATAGACAACACCTGAAATAGGTTCTTGGCGAGTTATTTAATTTTTTATTATTAAAAAATATATATATCAATATAATTATATTCAATATATTAATAAAAACATGACGAATCGTGATTTAATCAATAAATTATCCCCAAAAAATTAAAAAATGGCCAAGTAATCACGACACCAAGTCGTGATTCTGGATCTCGATTTGGCATTTTTCGTTTTTTTTTCTTTTGGTTTAAATAATTTTGTATAATTTAATTATATATAATTAATTTTTAACAACATATTAAAATCTAAAAAATTATAAAATTAACATTGCATTAATTTAAAAAATTTCAATTAAGGGTACAAATGTAATAGCGTATTTATTTTGTACATTGTAAAAAATTACAATTTTGCACTCGCTCATTTTGCGCCTCATTTTCATCACCACCGAACCGACAGTTCGCTTACCAGGATACACAAAACCATCAACTGCAACAGGAGTAACAAAAAACGAATCGGACAAGCACTATAAGTTCTTTCTTCAGGATGGCCTATCCATCGATCACTCGAGGCCCTAAAACCGTATTCATGGATAGGGCTTGGAGCATGTGGCCATCATACTTGGACGATTTTCCGCACTGTTGAAGTTGTACTCCTGATATTCAAGAGTACAAGATATTCAAAAGCGTTAGGCACTCCCAAAATACACAAAAACTTCCTGATATTCAAGAGTACAAGATATTCAAATAATATAGACACTCTCAAAATACACAAAAACTTCAATGCGATAAGAGACCATCCATCGCTGCATAATTCACCACCAAAATACAAAAAAAATTGAATTCGAAAAAATGAAGTAGACATAGTTAGCAAGAAATTGAGAAATAATGCATGACTGAATTTGGCGAAGAGTGAATAGATTGATGCCTGCTATTTATACACGAAGGGATCAATTTTTTTATTTAAAAAAAAATTAAAGAAGGCTGGCAACAACCTTTAATCAAAGGTTGTTGCACCAGCCTTGTCATCACTAAAAAGGCTGACCGTGTGGTCAGCCTTTTTAGTATACATATATATAT
>NW_011630203.1:0-1138 GCF_000512975.1 Sesamum indicum
AATAGTTTGTTCCATCAAATTTATTATCCTCAAGTATGTTGTTAAGTGGATTCTTAGACATCTAAAATTAACAGAAAAGTTAGTAGATTATAATAAAATTATGTTCAAGTTAAGGACTTGGACTTCAGTCATTAACCCTCCCACTATTTCTATCAACTCTCAAATGGGCTTTCGGAAAACCTTTACTTAGTGAGCTTAGGGCCCACAAGCAAAATTCTCGATGTTGCGCTTTCACGATTCACATGGAAATAACCTTGTGGGAGATATCAAATACCATTCTCGACCTACTAGATCCCTAAGATATTATGCATCACCTTTTTCACGTGATTTCAGGGACTCCAACCGAATCATGTTGCTTGTTGTTAGACCCAACCCATCAACCAAATTATAGAGCAGACTACCACCGCCCCATGACTCATGAGATAGAGAAACAAGTGTGTATTCACTTCGTTCACAATAATAATGTAGGTTCATTTTAATCAAACGTGCCACGACTCGTGAGACTACGTATGGGTGAAATCAACTTCCTCACTACATCATAGTGGATGGAAGACATGTAATAACAATCCTTTGTTTATTTTTATTTTTGGGTCTAATATTTTAACTTGGTCCAACCAAGTGAGGGTTATTTGTTATTTATGTGACTGAGATCTTATCACATTTAATATTTTTCATGCGTGATATTCTAAATATTAAAAACATTAATTAACATTCATCGAACGTAAAAATAAAAGTGTAGCACGCCACTATTGGATAATCTAAAGCCGCCTATGCGATCTATTGTGCTCATAGTAGATCTATGGTCAGTCTAGGGTAGGCCCATTAACATACTATGGGCTTTGAAATCTCTCTTTATTTCTTCATCTCGTCCGTGGGCTCCGTCCTTCGGACCTTTTCTCCATGAGCCAACCCATGGCTCCTCCATAGGCCTCTATTGTCGGCGCTAGTCCTTTCAATTGTTACAAAAAATAAAACTAAACCTCCCTAACCACGTACACTTATTACAACTAAAATGAAACCCCAAATAGAAGTTGCGGGAAGTACATAAATAGGGAGAAAGCATGCCGTAAATAATTAGGCTAATACAGAGAGATAAGAAAATAAGTGGCACGCATGCCACAACCCAACAGAAAATAAA
>NW_011630205.1:0-1138 GCF_000512975.1 Sesamum indicum
GTAGGAATAGAGTAGTCTAATTGCGTCTATCACTGAAGGATGGAACAAGATGATGAAGAAGGCGGCGAAGGTATGGAGGAAAATCTGGGAAGAGAACAAGGAGATCTCTGAAAAGAGAAGAGGGAGGCAAAGAAGTAGTAGAAATGTTGAAGAGGCTCGATGAAATTGAGCTCTTGGACTTAAGACTATGCGCGTCGCGTGCTCGATCTAGCAATCTTGGACAATTCTTTTGATGAACTGTCACTAAACTAAAAAAGAAAGAAGAGAAAGAACTGGGAGTTTGCGCCTACATAACGGATTGCTTGCTTACCAAGCCATCCTGGCAAGCTCCTCCTGTTCGATTATTATTCTTGACTTGACTTATTATTATAAAAACTACTCACTATCCAAATGAAAGACGATCGATTATCTACCCAAGAAGATAGAGAGTCCCACATACGAGAAAAGGTCACAAATAGAGTTGAACCAAGTAACATTGCAAAGGCATAATGATAGTAGGGTCGGGATATCCCCGCCCTCCGAACCGGACGTGAAGGTCTCCCCTCATCCGGCTCTCTGCAGGGGAATCTCCACTCACTGCTTCCCCTAATATCCTCCCTTTATCACATCATGGGGGTTTACAGGAGATCCCAGAGGCTCGCTCGGAAAGGCTGCTATACCATACCTTTTGACTTAACTCTACTCTAGTAGTCACTAGACTCACTATAGTAGTCCGTCTGGCTGCTCTTGCTGAAATCATTACTCTTCATTCTCCCGTGCTCTAGCAATTGCGCTCCCTAGACCACTACCATGTAGTTAGGTAGGGACAAGAAATCCGTAGTGACGGGAATCTAGGAATGAATAGGGATCCCAATCAATATAAAAGAATATATAATTAGAGCCCTTTCTCTCACTCAATAGATCTATCTGGTCTGATACGGTACAGTACAATACGAGACGATGGAATGCAATGGGATAGATGGTAGAGGGCTGCCTACGCCCAAAAGCGATGATTCACTTGTCCCCTTGTCCATAGGGACCTCGTGGCATACAACCGAAACGACTCCCGCTAGATAGCCGCCCCTTTCTCTCTTTTTACAGCCTCGTGGACGGACGAAAGAAGGGAAGTTACAGAACGGGGCAGTGAAGGCTCGCGAAG
>NW_011630206.1:0-1137 GCF_000512975.1 Sesamum indicum
CCTTTAACAAAGTTAGCATAAAAACTTGTAATGGATTTTGATTACTTCATGAAACTTACCTCTCTTCCAAAGAGTTAAAGCTAGTGTCTCATTCCAGTAAAGGAATCACTCACTTTCTAAAGAAGAGTTATAGGAACAGCTGTGCCATTTATCAAGCAACACCACAGATTCAACAACTTATAGGCCTAATATCCTGGTTTTTGCAATACCAAAACCACATTACTCGAAAATTGTTACCACTCAAATATGTATGAAACTGCCCATAAGTACCGGAAGGCAGAAAAATAACACAAACTTGGGCAGGTGAATGATTAGTTCTTTACTTGATAAACAATAAGCCACATGCAAGCACAACCATGAGTCAAGCACCAGCTACAACATATATAACTGATTAATTGTTCCTGAGCAAAAGGACCATTCTCCCTCTTCCATGCGAGTACCTAAAAATCAAGGTGATGCTACAGAAACTACCATGTGATTCAAGGGTGAAAATTATAGAAACCGCTATTAGCAAGAAGGAAATCAAAATGGCTAAACACACCAAAGTCAAGTTTCAAAACTACAACATTTTGTAGTGGTCGTTGGCAACCAATTCAAGAATTGGTTAGCAGATCATAACCACCCAAGGCATTTATCCGATTTTATCAATCCTCCACTCATTTTCTCACACTATATCCCCTCTAATAAAGTAAATCAATCCAAGACCACTCTTGCTGACGAGATATATTAAAAGAAAAAAAGAAGAGGGACAATGCATTATCTCATGTCCTGTTATTGCTCTTCGTTTCGATAAATACTCTTTCATATTAGGTAAACAAAAATGGGAATACACATCTATGCAAACACACAAAAATGTTACAAAGCATAAATAGACCACAAAGACACACAATACCCGTAATGAGTATAAATATTGATAAACTAAGGTGACATCCTGCACGAGAAAAAGGGTTGTGTAGATACAAATGAAGACTTAGAAATTGAAGGAGAATGGCAAATGTAACAAGACGCAGATGGCATTCGTTGGCGCAAAAGATAAAAGCAACACCTCACTTTTTCTATGTTCAAAATGGAAGTAAAACATGTTCTACCGTGACACACACACACCCCACACACACACACGCACACACACACACACAC
>NW_011630207.1:0-1135 GCF_000512975.1 Sesamum indicum
TGCTGCTTGGCCCAATGCCTTAGCCTTGAGTCATTCCGCTATCATTCGAAATGGTCTATGTCGGAGAAGGTGAAATATCCTATGATATTACATCTCTTAGTCCAGTCTGTAAAAGTGGTGCATTTCTTTATGAGGGAAACTGGAAATTAAGATTCCCTCTCGTCTAAGGCCTAAAACTGATGAATCAAAGCCTATCGTCTCAGCCTTTTCAGCTGCCTAATCCGATAAGCCTTCCAATGGTCCAAGGAGTTCTAACAATCGGGGAAGCCTTTGCCCTTGCTTTAGTTAGTTTCCCTCCTGACCCGAAAGCTGGTAGTTAAGTTCCTGACCTCGGCTCATTCCCTTCAGTTTTTAAGTGAAAGCGCGGTTACGGGTTTCCTTTTGTATCAGCATTGGCGATTTCTTCTTCCTTTTCATCCGGTCTGCCTGTCTGTTGAGTATTCGATATCGAGTGAAGTGTACTCACCTTCTTTTGCCTAAGCAATTCAAAATTTCTCTTTTGGGTAAGAAGCTGACCTTCTTGGGTCAAATGTCTTTAAGTAAGAAGTCCGACCATTCTTCGAAGTCGTATCAGAGGAAATTGATTAACTCCCGGGCCTGGGTCACAAGAGAAGTCTTTTTCTTTCTTTGAAACTGTGGAAACTGCTTTCTCTTATCTTATAAAAATATAAGATAAGGTTCCATCTTCTATTGTATTAGTATGTCTGTCTTTCTTGCTTTCTATGGGGGGAATTTTCGAATAATTATTAGACAAATAGGGCACTAGAACGCTATTCTTCCTCCTTCCCCGCTTAGGCCTTAGGGGCTTAGGACATTAGCAGTAAGACTTCCGCAAGGTAGCAAAAGAAGGAGCAGCAGTGGAAATCACAGTAGTTGTAGCAAAATCATTGGCACGCTAGGCCCCTTCTCTAAGAGAAAATAGGGTAGGCAGGCTACTTGAATGGACATCTGAGATGGCATCAAGCCGAGCACAAAACAGATCTGGGCTGCTAGTAAGGAGGACTGTGAAGCCTTCTAGCATAAGTGATGCCTTCCCAAGGTCTGGTCTCTTCGGTACGGGTACGGGCTTTGAGAATGTAGAGTAGAAGGGGCTTCCTCAGCTACCGGGAAACACTGCTTAGAATGCCAATGCAGT
>NW_011630208.1:0-1131 GCF_000512975.1 Sesamum indicum
GAGAATGTACACTTGCAACTGGTCTATTGGAGTTACCCATACGAATGCCTATGGACCACTAAATACTCCGACTAAAGGAGGATACTCATACTTCATAACCTTTATCGATAATCACTCGCAGTATGCTTATGTTTACCTTATTAGGTATAAGTTTGAGGCCTTTGGAAGGTTTAATAATTTAGACTTGAAGTGAAGAATCAAACTGGCTGCAAGATCAAAACCTTTCGATCAGACCAAGGTGGAGGGTATTTAACTGGTGATTTCATGCATTACTTAAAAGCGAATGGAATTCTCTTTAGTGGACTCCTCTAGGAACGCTACAGCTCAACGGTGTGGTCCAAAGGACAAATCAAACTCTGTTGGACATGGTCCAATCTTTGATGAGTTTTAGCGAATTACCCCTATCCTTCTGGGGATACGCTCTTGAGACAGCAGCCAAGTTGCTCAACATAGCACCATCCAAAGTAGTGCCCTAGAGGCCATATGAGATATGGCACAGCAAGCCTGCATCCTATAAGTACTTGACAGTGTGGGGTAGCCCCGGATACATCAAGAGGCTAGTGGGAGCCAAACTAGATTCGAGATCTAGTCTGTGCAGGTTTATCGAATATCTGAAAGAAACTGGGGGGTACTATTTCTATGACCCGTCGGAACAATAAGTCTTTGTCTGGAGGAACGCAGTATTCTTGGAAAAGGGTTTTTCTACGAATAGCTGACTTGATGAGGAACTACATGAAAACTCAAATGGGATACCTCATCAGGATAATGCAACGCCATCTATACCTAAGGTTCCTCGTGATAGTGCTCCAGTTCTCCGTAGGTCAACCAGAGTATCCCAACCACCTGATAGGTATGGATTCTTAAGCTTCACTAGCCAATTGGATAATGATCCAAGAACATACGGAGAAGCGAGGTCTGATATCGATAGGGATAAGTGGCTTGAAGTCATGAAATCCGAAATGGACTCAATGAGTTCAAACTAAGTTTGAACCCTCGTGGATCATCCTAAAAGTGTTAAGCCAATTGGTTGGAAATGGGCCTACAAACGTAAGCTTGGAGTTGACGGGGAGGTTACTACCTTCAATGTTAGGTTCGTGGCAATAGGAAACACTCAACGACTCGGGATAGACT
>NW_011630209.1:0-1128 GCF_000512975.1 Sesamum indicum
TCAACATGACTTTGTAGTGCCTCCATTTCCTTCTTTATTGGCAAACCTTTCCCTAGTGCATCTTCCAATTCCACTGCTCCCTGCAACAGGTGAAAGTTTAGATGATAACTCAGTTGAACAAACTACTTTACTCAAGATGAATCAGACATGCTAGTAGGCTGTAGCCATTAAAAACTATCAAACAATGTCCACGCCTGCAACTAATAAATAAACATTTGAACTGCACGACATGTTTTATATGGGCGTTTATAGTTTGTCCCGAGTAAAATTTTCTACCCAAACCACATAGCAACAACCAAAGTCACAAAAAGAATATCGCAATAGTATTCCTCCTATGACTTTATGTGATGTGATAAATGATTTCGAGCAACGAGTTGCTTGCAATAGCCACATTCTAGAATGTTTGAAAACACAAGAGTAATAGGTATGTCACTTAAAGAACACACACTTACAGGCCATTCAAACACATTGCTTCTAAATGTATCCAAAACGTGGACTCACATGTTCTAAAAATTGAAAAAACTAGAGACAAAAATGAGCAAACAACCAAGTACCTTGCACATGTAACGGTAGATGTTTTGGAAAACACCAACAATTTCTCTCTATACTTCAAGCTGATGAGTGGATATTGCTTTTCTTTCATTGTTTTTTTCTCTTTTTTTTTGTTGGATCTTGCTTTTCTTATTTGCAGTTCTTTTTCTTTCTATTCTTTATTTTTCGGGGGACTATGGATTTTGCTTTTTTGTAATTGCTTTGTAGTTCTCTTAAGCTTGCCTTCCAATGCATGTTTAGAAATCCATCTTGGAATCTGAAGAAATAACAAAGAAGCGAGCACTTTAAGACACCCTGCTCTTTAAAAAATGATTGCAGCACCGGAAATGAAAATGCATGCAGTAAACTATGGATAATGAAACATGGGGATAACCATAACTTACGTTGTGGTTCAATTCGGACAGACTGTCCAATATTTTTGGGTGTTGTTAGGGAGCGTCGACAGAACCAGCAGGATTACTGCTTAAGGAATACCTTCAACATGACTTTGGAGTGCCTCCATTTCCTTCTTTATTGGCAAACCTTTCCCTAGTACATCTTCCAATTCCACTACTCCTTGCAACACGTGAAATTTTA
>NW_011630210.1:0-1125 GCF_000512975.1 Sesamum indicum
CGTTCCACTATATATATAGGTATTTATTTAATTTTATGTGAATTATTATAATATATTTATAATTATATTTATTTTTTATTATTAATTATTTTTAGTGTATTGATATATTGATTGAATTGATAAAATAATTATAAAAATAAAAATAAAAAAGAATTGTTGAGCGGATCATGCCATCAGATCTGTATGCACAAAGTAAACTATAATTAAGAATTAACTAAGAATAAATTAGAGTGTGCATGGTCCGTGCTATGCATTAATTAATATTTTATAATAAAAAAATTTAATTATGTGGTTGGCAGAAATATTGTTTTAATTAGATTCATCAATATCAATTTATTTAGTTGAATTTCATCATAATTATCATAACATGTACAAAATTATGTATGACAACCAAAAAATGAGCATTTACTCGTGTATAAATTTAGATCGCATTAACCAGTTTTATTAATTAAATAAAAATTGTTGATGCAACATGCGATTTATTCAGTGCTCCACAATCATAATGTATTGTTTGTTCTAATTTTATATGGGTCTCATGGATTTATTCTAATAAGGCACCTCGCTAGGCAAAGAAGGATTGGAGCTTATATTAAACACTCAAACTCCTCGTCTGTAACCAAAACGGGGCACATGACCTCGTTCCCGCATATGACGGCAATAATATGGATGTAGGTTGTATAAGGGATTCATTGGGAAATTTTTTTTAATAGTGTCACTTCTATTCGGTTAAAAGCCTTTTTCTATTTTAAAAATAGGCTAAAAGTCCCTCTGTATTTTTTAAACGTAGTTTAATCGCCCCATCTTCGTTATGTCTAACTAATGGTGTTAATTATTTTTATAAAATTACTGTTATACCATATTATTTCTTATTTTAATGACCGTTGGATCTTCTTTGATCAAATATTGATCATTAGATCTAATCAATTAGTCTCAACCGTTAGATTTTAAACAATGAAAGATATAGATTCAATAAATTATTTAACTTATATTATATATAAATAATTTAAAATTAAAAATATATTATTACTATTATTATTATTATTATTATTATTATTATTATATATATATATATATATATAAAACTAACTACCCCACCACCATCTCCGTCGCGACGGTAAATTCTTT
>NW_011630211.1:0-1118 GCF_000512975.1 Sesamum indicum
GGCGGCTGATCGAGCTCTGCCTCCTGTATAAGAAAAAAACAGTTAGCATCTCATTTATCAACATTGTCTTTTGTTAACAAATGAAGATGGATAAACTTAACTAGTTCTACTAGCAAAATTCACTTGATGGGCTAAACAAGTTTAAAGGCATGGGTGATCTGTTTGTACGTGGTCACAAAAGCACTATATATTTTTAGATAATTATTAATTGTATTTTAATTTAAAATATTACCTTAATATTGTTATTGTTGACATTATTTTGTAAATAATATTATTATTGGAATTATTGATCTAATTTTGTGGTTATTGACATCATTATGTAAAAACATTATTATTGAGAATATTTTTTAATTTTGTGATTATTGATATTATTATGTAAATAATGTTATTATTGAGAATATTAGCCTAATTTTTGTTAATGTGATTATTATGTAAAAATTTATTAACGGGAATATTATTCCAATTTTTGCAATTATTTATATTTATTATGTAAAAATGTTAATATCAGTGGAATTTGTCAAAATTTTTTACATAAATTGTATAAATTACATATAAATTGCATAAATTACACAATAAATTATACATAAATTGCATAAATTACTCAATTAAATTACCAATAAATTGAATAATTGTACATAAATTGTAGAAATGACCTAAAATCAGAAAACATTGAAAAAAAATTTAAAATTAACAAAAAATTTCTGTCAATTTTTCAAAAGTTACAGAAAATCTTAAAAAATACCAAAAATAATTTTTTTTGATAAATTACCAAAAATTTACAGAAAATTAAAAAATTACAAAAAATTAGAAAAATAAAAAAAATAAAAAAATTCAAAAATATTTTTTAGAATATTTTCTAGAAGAATTTTCAGAAATATATTCTGAAATTTTTTTCAGATAATATTCTAAAAATATTTTTCAGAAAATCGAAATTAATTTTTTCAAAAAAAATTCAGAGACTTTTTTAAAAAATCGAAATTTTATATCAAAAAATGGCCGAATTTTTTTTGTCGAAAACTGACCAAAATGTTGATAAAGAAATTGGGGTTTATTTATACGAAAGTCGGAGGAAAAATGGAAGAAAAGTGTGGTAAAAAAAAAGAAGAAAAATGGTGGGG
>NW_011630212.1:0-1117 GCF_000512975.1 Sesamum indicum
AAGAAAAATAACTTCATGGTATAAGTAAAGAAACACAACTTTCAGATATTTGATAATAAAAATAAATAAATATTGCAATGGAGGATTTTTACGATAATTTATTTTGTTATAAGCTTTTTTTTGGGTTCATCTTTATAAAAATAGTTTATGTAAGTTGTAGTTTACTCATAAATATGTATTACATGAATTTGAGTTCAGACTACAAGGACAACTTAAATTATATAGAAGTGATAATATTTATTAAGATAATTATACTTTCCTCCCTCGAGGTTTGGTGTAATTATACGTGATCTTCTATATTTTGAAAAATTACATTTAGCACCCATGAAGTTTGCTTCTGTCTAGTAAATAAGTTTATCCGTTAGTTAAAATTCACCAAATTTGCTGACATTAATAAAAAGTTTGAATAAAATTGATATTTACCATTGCTTGACTAATTGCTGATTTGTTGCATGTCGAATATTTTTTCTAACTAAACTATCCTTATAATGGTGAAGATATACCTCTTCACATGTATTAACTCGTGAAGACGTATGAAGGTAATTTGGTCTAAAAATATTTATTTGACCTGCAATAAATTAATAATAAGTTAATTAGAGAATAAATATAGATTTATTTCTATTTTTTTATTAATATCAACAAATTCGGTGAAGTTTAACTAATAAAGGGATTTATTTGTTAGATGAAAATAAATTTTAGAGGTGCTAGATGTAATGTTTCAAATCACAAGGAATGTATGTGTAATTAAATCAAACCTTATGAGAGGAAAGCATAATTATCCCTATAAGATATATGATAGAGTGCTATGAATAAATTGGAGATTATAGAAATGTAAAATAACTAAGGTGTTCACAGTTGAATAAAATCGAACAAAAACAAAATAAAAATTCGTACATAACGAAGCTAAACCAAACTTGAGTCTGCTCTCCGTCATAGTATTTTGGCAATGAAAATTCTTAGTTGTAGTGTAATCAAGGTCAAATTGTATTTTACCCCATGTATTTTTTAAAATTAGATAAAACTATCCTATATTTCAAAAATAAACAAAAAACCCCCTATAATTTATAAACTCAGCAAAAAGTCCTCTTTCCGTCAGAAACTAACGAAAGATGGGGTA
>NW_011630213.1:0-1113 GCF_000512975.1 Sesamum indicum
AGACAAAAAGTACTGTTCATTGTCAAATCATGTCTCTTTTATATATATTTATATATATGTATGAATATATGTATATAACTTATTTAGTTGTGAGTGGATTAAAATAAATAGTATTTTCTAATTATTTTTGTATGGAAATGAAAAAGTATAATTTATATAAATACACTTTTATAAATAATTAAATGCACTTTAGTAATCCATTAACAATATTTTTGTTAGTTGTTCTATGCAAGGTGATAAATTTAAATATATTATTGAAATAATGTATTAAATGAATTAACCGCGTATAATTGACATATTATTTTGGATTTTTTAAATTTTCTAATTATTCTAATGATGTAGGAAGTCGTTCTTTTGCCTGAATGTTCTGTAATTTAGTTGCAGAATTAGAGTGGGCCATATTTGCAAAATAAAGTAAAACAGTTTAAAACATGGCAGAAAACAGCAAGACAAAAAGATCCAAACATGTAAAATTTTTGGCCCATCTTTAAAATGGGCTAAAAACAAAAACAAACATAGTGTAAGCACTCCTCTTTGAGCTGCCTTAGAGCCGGCTCTTGAAGGCCCCCATCATGCCCCCAAGAGATGCTCATTTAGTGCAGACGTTTTCTCAAGCTACTGCCGTCGTGCACGAGGAGGGCTGACTGGAGCTCACCACTGCATGCCCCCCTTATAATAAGGCTTAAAAAGATTTTCTCTTGTTCCAAGAGTAGAACACTAAAAGTGCCGAGGAGTGCACTTTTTCCGTACCTCGTTTGACTGAAATCCAAATCATATCCCGCTTAAACCGTAGCGTACCCTACGACTTCCACATCATAACTATAGAGTTTCAGCCCAATCCGATTATCCATGGCTGAGGAATTGTCTCCACAATACTCTGAAACTACAGTCTCGCCACTGCACTGGCAGACTCTAAACATTGTTAATGTTTACTACTCAAACGGAACCGTCTATGTCTGAAACATCTTGGAGGTTCTCCCAACACTCCAAGGATCCCGCCATTGAAACAGTATTGCAAATATCCAAGGATAAAGCACTCTGCTTCTCACATTTCTCGCCTGCTCGCACGCAGGGTGGCGCTTGATCATCGCCCTTATATCTCCATGGCCAAAC
>NW_011630214.1:0-1109 GCF_000512975.1 Sesamum indicum
AGGTGGCCGAATCTGTGGCCGAATCTGTGGCAATCAGGTGGTGAACTTGTATACGACCGGTTGCTTTCCGGTTATGCCGTTTGGCATAACAAACTCCACTTGGTCGACGAGCTTTTTGGACGCATCAACCTCTACCAGTATTCTGACATATGATACCCATTCTATTTTCATCGTAAGGGAATCCATGGCAATGGGACTGCCAATCCTAGAACCAATCTTGCAAAGCGCATTAGAATGCCAGCACTCAAGGGGGAGTGATTGGAGGGTGGCCCAAACCGATGTTAGGCTGATATCGTCATCTTTAAATTCGAAGCAATCCGGCATGTGCTTCAGAAGTAGGGGACGTCCATATACAAAGTAAGGTCCACCGGCCAAAATCCGCTGCCTATCCTCCTCTCGGGCAAAATGAAAAATTAACCAACCGCTCTCGTGCTGTTGGAAGCTGGATCCCCAAGATTGGGACAGTGCACGGATCGCCTTTAGTCCCGAGAACTTGCCGGCAATGTAGCCGATGAAGCAGAAACCCAATTTGCTTCGGACGTCAAGCACGTCACTGGGCCCCAAGGTGAGAGGACCATCGTCAACCGCGAATTTGTTAAGTTTGTTTTCTTTGGTGAGCTTGCGGTTGGTGCGGAATAGTCCCGCAAAAGAGGCAGTTTTCTTGGCCGCATTTTCAGCGGCAGTGTCTTTAGTCGGATGTTATGCTTCCAGTTGGGAGGCAACTGAATTTGATGCATCATTCTTAGTGGAGGGAATAACCTCCACGATAGAAATGAAATCACTAAAAGCAGTATTACCGGAAATGGTGGCATTAGGATGCTGGACGGCCGGTTTGCTAGCCGGCTGTTGCATTGTTTCAACGATTTTGGTGGGTTCGATTGCTGTCGATGGCTGGCTGGAGGGCTGGCCGGTAGCAACATTTTCAGCAGGTTTCTTGGATTTCCTGGTCTTAGCCATGGCAGGGATATGCTGCAGAAAATTACAGCACCAAAAGTGGTAACTGTTGTAGAAAATTAAAAATGGCTGCAGGTAGTTAGTGAAACTATAGGCTGTGAAGTAGCAGGGCAGCAAATGCAGCACCCAAAAATTCAAAATTCAAAATTCAAATG
>NW_011630215.1:0-1109 GCF_000512975.1 Sesamum indicum
GATGGAGAGGTGTGTTTGGTGTTAGGTATTTGGCATAAAATACACAAATGTTTATCACTTAGTGAGATCTCTATACCTTCTTAATCCACCTATTATTCAAACCTCCTTCATGGTATCCTATGCCTATGCCACCTCCTATACCTACATATGTACCATGTATTCTTTCTCTCTCCTCCCCTCTCTCTCTCTCTATATATATATATATATTATGTTGTCACTGTAAATATAGCATTAATGTCAATTATATTATATTTTCTTGTAGTGACGCTAAATGGGGAAGTTATAATATCAAAAATGCATTTAAGCCCGGCTTGAGTTAAATTTACATTGACACCCCCTCGATAAGTATACTTGTAATTTGTCAAAGAATAGAGGTATAATTAGGCCTAATCTCAGGGACATCGGCATAATTTATCCTAAAATATTTATTAAACACTTTGCAACATCTTATCAATTTTAAACCACCTTATAAAATATTTTAAAAAATTTATAAGTTTACCCAAAACAACCCCTTATTTAAGATTGAGTTTAGTCGAACTCAAATCAGTTATATAAATGTATAATATTTGTCCAACAAATTAAAACTACTTCTATTGAGATTTGATATAACTACAAAAAATCTATTTATTATTTAAAAAATTACAAATACTCCTCTTAATTAGAAAATACTTATGTAACATTAGACAGTGAGATAGAAATTACCACTTACCTTTTTATTTTTTTAAAAAAAATATTTGAAAAATTATAAAAAACAAATCATTAGACATATTAATCCATAAAATATTTAAGAATATTCTGAAGAAGTATATAAAATTATAATTCACAATGTATAAGGCTATTTTGATCAGTTCACCATAAATATTAGATATATGCTAATAGAATGGATTTGTTGTTAGCCAGACGTTATATCAAATATTAGAAAAAATGGTTGTAATTTATTCAGTATTTACTATATGATTAATGTATAATTAAGAGAATAAATTAATACGATATCAATATTTGGCATATATGATTGATCAGATCTGATCAAACCCAATATCCGTATATTTTCAGTTCTACTCTGCATTGCACATGAAATTATTATTATATGTAATTGAGGCAATATTTCT
>NW_011630216.1:0-1100 GCF_000512975.1 Sesamum indicum
GCAACTCCAACCGAAACTACCGAGAAAGAAATAGACCAGGTGACCTCCCAGGGAATTACTATGGAATTTAATGGGATGGTGGGGAACTTTACGAGAGAAGCTCTTAGGGCAACTTTTGACACTTTTCCCATACGGTTTGATTGTACCTTAATCTATAGCGTGGGCTTTTTGTATCTGTCCGGGTATGCCGGGAGTACACTGTAAATACTTTTAAATGAATGAAAACTTACATTTCACCCAAAAAAAAAAACATAACAAGACCCTCAGGATATGGTGCTTTTTCTTAACAAATAATTTCGTTTCGGTGCCTCCAAAGGCTGTGAATCGTGCATGCCAAAGCGAGTGGTGCTTTGTTCTACACAGAGGAGCCAGTCTTCTCTTTCTTGAGCCACTTGACCTCACTAAGGAGGGTGACATACGTCGGCTGATGCCAAGCCATTGCGGATATGAGACCATACATAGTTACTGAAGGGACACTCAAAGAAAAGGTGCTTGGCCGATTCATGAGTGTTGATGCACAACGAGCATGATTCTTCCTCCTGTAGGAATGCAAGTCGGTCGCGTGTAACGAGTCTACCCCATAGTCCAAGCCACAAGATGAATGAGTACTTCGACGGGGATAAATACCTTCCAGATTGACGCTTTCAAAGGTTGCCTTGTGAGTTTCCACCTGAAGTACCCATACACTTTGGACGTCTCGAGTCCCTTGATGTTAGACCATCCCGCCATGTGCTAGATTGTTGCCTTTAATGAGCTAAATGTGGTGACAACTCTGTTACAAATGTCGGCAAATCGTTGAAGGAGTGGAGAATCACCCATCTTCGATTGCCAGTCCCAAATTGAAGCACCTCTAAAGTAGACATAGTTGATCCACTATACCCACAAAGTGTCTGCCTTGCGATGAATGTTCCACAAAACTCGAGCAAGGAGGGCAACATTCCAGGATGGAATATGTCGGATACCAAAGTCGCCTTCTTCCTTGGGATGGCAAATTTCCTCCCAAGCAACTGGTGCTCTCATAGAGTTCCCGAGAAAATTCTTGCAAAGTGGATGAATTTTCTCAACGATCGCCACTAGAAAGTTCCAATTAGCCCGCAAAT
>NW_011630217.1:0-1099 GCF_000512975.1 Sesamum indicum
TTTTTAATTAATTATATTTATGAATTTAATTAATTAACTAAATATGAAATAATGGAATGTAATAAAAATTATGGAACATGAATAATTAAGAAAAATATTATATTAATATGAAAAATTACCTAATTACAAAAATAAAAAAAATTAAAACCTAATCTAACCCCTCTTCTTCAGCGACATCAATATCATCATGGTTTTATGCCAGAGGGTCAGTCGAAGGCGGTTCTAGAACGTCTCCTGCAAAACAAAACAAAAATTATTAGTACTTTTAATGAAGAATTATTTTTTCTAAAAAAATAATATTAATAATCTACTTACTACTACCTCAGTCGCCCTCAAACCACTCCAGCCGTCGTCCTCCTTTTTCTTGTAGCACCTTTCAAATAACTCCATCAAGTTGGGGGGTTGATCGAACTTTGCCACTTGTAAAAGAAAAAAACAGTTAGCATTTTATTTATCAATATTGTCTTTTGTTGACAGATGAAGATGGATAAGGCTAACTAGTTCTACTGACAAAATTTACTTGATGGGCTAAACAAGTTTAAAGGCATGTGTGATCTGTTTGTACATGGTAATAAAGGAACTGTATATTTTTAAATAATTATTAATTATTATTTGCATAAATTACTCAATAAATTATACATAGATTGCATAATTTACTCAATAAATTATACATAAATTTCATAAATTTCACATAAATAGCATAAATCACTCAATTAAATTACACAAATTGTAGAAATGACCAAAAACCAGAAAAATTTAACAAAAAATTTTTAAAACTAACAAAACTTTTCTTTCAATTCTTTAAAAATTAAAAACTACCAAAAATTTACAAAACAAATTTAAAATTACCTAAAATTTACAAAAAATTAGAAAAATTACAAAAACATTACAGAAATTAGGAAAATTAAAATAATTACAAAAAAATAAATTTTCAGAAAACCGAAATTAGTTTTTTCAAAATAATTTTCAGAATTGTTTTTTCAAAAAAGCCAAAATTTTATATCGAAAAAGGGCCGAACTTCTTTTTTGAAACTAGCCAAAATGTTTGTAAAAAAATTGGTGTTTATTTTATACGAAAGTGAGGGAGAAATGGAAGAAA
>NW_011630218.1:0-1097 GCF_000512975.1 Sesamum indicum
TGCGGACCTTCTAGTTTTCCTCGTGCCACCTTTAAAATGTCACACGTTCTTCAGATGTGGACCCCTCCGGCAAGGTCCTAGGAAGAGACTTATCTAGAATGTAAGTCTGATTCTTTAAATCGAGGACAATCCTCAGATTTCTAAGCCAATCATTGTAGTTCGTTCCATAAAATTTGTTTATCTCCAAAATCATGGTTAATGGATTCTTAGACATCTACATTCAAAATGTAAAGCAAAAATTAGCAAATTGATTGTAACATTAAATACAAGTTACGACTTGGTCTTTAGTCATTAACCGCTCCCACTATTTATTCCAAAGTCCACCACTCTCAAGTGGTGTATCGGAGAATCATTTCCTAGTGGGCTTGGGATACACAAACACAATTCTCCATGTTCCGCTTTTACGATTCACAAGGAAAAAATTTTGTGGGAGGTAACCATTACCATTCTCATCCAATGAGATCCCAAAGATATTTTGCCTCGCCTCTTCACGTGATCCCGAGGACTCCAAGCAAATCACATTATTCAGCGTTAGGCCCAACCCATCAACCAAATGAATATCTCAACTATCGCCCCCCACGACTCGTGAGACAGGGAAATAGGAGCATATTCCATTTGTTCACAATAATAGTGTAGCTTTCTTCTATCCCAAATGTGCCATGACTCGTGAGACCACAAAAGGGTAGAAGTAGCATCCACACTACATTATCGTCGATGGAAGGCTTGGAATTATCAAACCATTTGATTTAATTCCATTTTGGGCCTAATATATACTTGAACCATCCAATTGAGAGTTCAAGTTAGTTGTGACCGAGACCTCATCATTATAACATTTCGCATGAAAAAGTTTTAATGATTGAGTATAAACGCATTCCAAACACATAAACGTCAAAAATCAAAATATTTACCACATGCAAAAATAAACCTAGCACGCTCCTGTTGGATGATCACAAGCCTAATCCTAAGTGCCCCACTGAGCCCCCAGTGAGTCTATGGTCAATCTAGGGTGTAGCCTAACTATTACAAAATAATAACCCACTATCATTCTAATGGGCCTTCCTCTTTGTTCTTCTTCCATCATGAGCTCCGTCCAACAG
>NW_011630219.1:0-1094 GCF_000512975.1 Sesamum indicum
TTCTCTTCGCAACACCTGTATCTCACTACCACAGTTAGTAGTAAAGATTAACAGATTCCTTTGATTATCCTACATATATCTTGCAAATGTTTGAATGAAATTGTTACCTAGCAAGATATCGACACCTGTATCATGAAAGTATATAGGAGGTGCTTTTACTCTAAACCAAGGTGATCCAAATGCTCCTCCAATCATGATTTTGGCTTCTCGTATTCTCTTATCTAGTATCAGGATTTTTTGCGAAAATTCCCTTCCTGTAATAACGGGTTAGGTTTCCCTTGCTTCCTTAGGGAAAACTCCAGGTTTTTCCGTGCAAATTCCTGATCCTGAATAAATATAAGCTGCAAAATACTCTATCTTATATTGATCATACAACATACCAACAGATATGTATATAGAAAAGGCACTCGTCATTCAATCCTTATGGTAACACCATCATGACTGAATTCCATTCCGTTACTTTTTCTTCCCTATGGTTTATGATCTTCGAGGAAACTTAACCCCAAAGTCATACTCCCATTTTCTCGTCTTGCAACACCTGCAACTAAAATTTCGTGGCCTGCTATTTCTAGTATGCCGTCAAATTTTCCAACAACAGGTTGCTGCAAATGGTATAAGTCATCACAAGGGAAAATATTTTCTTTCTTAGTGATGTCAAATATAACTTGTATTTATTTCCATCCTTCAGGGCATTTAAGTTTTACGTTATCTACCCTAATCTCTTGAGGAGTTAAAGCTTTTATAACTCTTTCTCCTTACCTCTGTAGCCTGTAATTCTATCTTTCTTAAAGGACATCCGACTACTAAACTCAGTCTTAGAGCTAAGTGTTCGATCTAAAACTGGGTGATCTTTTATAACAATATTAACACCACCTATTCTAGGTATCCTAATAGTGGTGTCATTACCTTGGGGAATTCCTTGAAAATTCTAGGAATCTCAATATACTCTTTCCTAAGAAAATAAATCTGAATGATGCGTATTGGAAATGGCATAAGCTATTCTATAAGTTATAGAATATGGTCTTTTACCTTCTTTCATTAGATCTTTTCTTTTGAAATCTTGATGAAGGGTTAAGACTCTACTAAAATCTTGG
>NW_011630220.1:0-1094 GCF_000512975.1 Sesamum indicum
TGCATGTATGGGCCAAAACCTAGTCTAAAGTGTTCAATGCTTATGTTATAATAAATACTTTTTCGTAAAAATGTGCTTCAAATTCATGTGAAAGTTTAAAGAAGGTGTAAGCTAAGTGTACTACTGGAGATGTGCTTATTAAGCCTTTCCAGCTCTGAAGCTTCCTTCTTCCTTTCCTTGGGCTAGACTTTGGTTGGGCATTCTAAGGAGCAACAACTTCCCCGTAGGCTCGATTCGGTTCCATCCTATACCTTCTTATCCTACCTACGTCTTATCACTCGGAATCGCATTCTATCACACTGGTGGTACTTCTTGTTGAATTAAAAGATTGGATTAGTCTTTTTCTGTATCCACCCGCCACCCCTGTGTGAGAGTGATTAAATATCAATAGGGGAGCCCCCTAATAAGGAAGTTGCTTCTTGGAAAAGCCTTTTCGCTGCCAAGCTTTTATCTTATTTGGTCGGGCAAGAATCCATCTCGGTTTAAGAATTCACCCAATTGGGACATCCATTCAAAACCTGAAACCATTACCAACGAAAAAAGAAGGTGTTAGAAAGGGGCTTCGAAAGAACTCTTTCAAGAGGAAGGATGCTGCGAGCGAGCCTGTTAAGCTGCGATTGAGCCTAAGTCTTTCCAAAAAGGGTCACTTTATTGAAAAGTTCCCATAAAACCTTTCTCATCGATAATTTACAACAACTGAAACTTCAACTGATGCCCACGCCAAACGAGATAACTCAGTTGGCTTAGGATTCGTAATGATCTGGAACATCGGTTCCAGTCTTCTTCTTTCCTGACCCGATTCCTTCCTTGGCTGTTATTTGCATATAACTAGCTAATGCTGCTGGGAATGCCCTTGACGGATTCGCACTTCTCTTGGTGGAGTAACTTGCTTACAGTGCTTTAGGGCTCTCTCCGCGTAGAGGTCTACATCAGTCAGAAATGATTAGGTATAGGTCATTCTCATCGAGAGTGAGGATACGAAGTAGCTCTTCAAACACTCAGATCGCCCGAGAGAGGAATCAATAACGCCCTGGTCCAAAAGTCCAAAAGAGCTGGAATCCAGAAATGGCAGCTTCCGCGAGCAGATAGTGAAA
>NW_011630221.1:0-1094 GCF_000512975.1 Sesamum indicum
CTCAAAGCTGGGCTTCATAATGAGACATACATCGATGTGATCCTCCAATCACTTCCTCCCTCCTATGACCCCTTTATCATAAACTACATCATGAATTGACTTAAAAAGTCTATTCATAAGTTAATTAATATGCTGGTCTAATACGAGGCAATAACATACAAGTCTGCACCTATATTACTAAAAGGAGAGGCTTCAACCTCCAAGGCGAAAGGCAAGAGGGCCGGGCGCTAGAAGAGGAAGAAGGAAAAGAAAAAGCTGTCGTAGCCACTACTAGCGCTCCAAGCACCTCTGTTGCTCCAGTGGGAAAGAGCATAGGGAAAGGGAAGAACGGCGGTTCAGAGCGGTTGAGGGCAAATGATGTTTGCATTCATTATTGTGAAAAGGGGCATTGGAAGAGGGAGTACCCACAACTTCTCTCCAACCCAGGTATGTTTGTATTGAAGTAAATATGATTAGTAATTGTTCTTCTTGGGTATTGCATAATGGCTATAGAGCTCACATTTGCAACGATTTTCAGGTATTGGAAAAAAGCAGAAGGCTAAGTAAAGACAAGATGATCTAAGGCTCGGTGATGACAAGGTCGTTGCTGTGGAATCGGTGGGATCTCTCATCTTAGGTATTAGTGAACATATTTGGATAGTATTAAAGAACTATTAATATGTATCAATCATGATCAAAAATATTATTTCCATTCCTTATTGAGACAATGATGGTTATGCATTTAATATTAATAAAAATAGTTTTTATTTGATGATTGATAATAACCTTCATCTGCTTGGCACATTAACGAATGGGTTTTAGATTTTCCAACAATCAAATGGGATTATAACTGCCCAACACAAACAAAAATTAGATAATTATGAAAATGCATAAATCATGAATCAAGGAGTTGGTATCTCCACAGAAAGGATGAGTAAGTTGGTAGAATCAAGGAGTCGAGAGGTAGATGACTTGGGTAAACTATCAACTTGCGAGTCCTGTCTAAAAGGGAAATGATCAAGAAACTTTCTATTTGTCACTGGCCTGTTGGGCTTAATCCACACAGACGTCTGTGGACCACTAAATACTCCAGCTAAAAGAGGATATTCATACTT
>NW_011630222.1:0-1093 GCF_000512975.1 Sesamum indicum
ATTAAATATAATTTTTGAAATATTTTTATGAATTTTCTATCAATTTCTCGTTATTATACACTTTAATTGAATAATAATACATGTAATTGCATATTTGGTTAATAATTATGATGGAATTATATAAATTAACTATAGTATACTCAAACCTAATAAAGTTAACAATTTAATCGACCAACGATATCATTTTTATATCCAATTTGGTATTTAATTCGACACTATTTTAAATAGCCAAATTCGTAAAATATTTCGATTAAATGATATATCGCTCAATATAATCAATATTTAATAAATAAACTAAATAAAGAATATAATTATATGAATTAATAAAAATTGAAATTGAAATTTTCTTACCTCTGGTTATTTCCACAAGAAACCTTCAATTCATGTGTGTGTGTGTGTCGTGCATGTGCGTGTGTGTATTATGTATGTGTGTATTTTTATGTTTGTGTGTGTGAGTAAAGAGAGGAGAGTGAGGCCCACCTCTCACTCTCAATCCTCTCTCTCTCTCTTTTCATATGTGTATATATATATATTATTCATTAATATATACATACTAATATATATATATATATTATTTACTAAGACATATATATAAATAATAATAATATTATTATTTATTTAATTAGACTTTTCTTAGAATACCATTACGTTCCTCCTAAATTTCTTTAATTAATATAAATTGTCTCAAAATATTATAACGAACTCCAATTTAATTCGTTCAAGTTTTATTATATTCCAATTATGACCCATAATTTAGTGGCTAATTAACTAAATTTCACAAAAAATTATCAATTAATTCTACAATTATGTATTATAATATTTGGGGCGTCACAATTTACCATTTAAACTAACAAATGTAACATTAACCTCCTTGGTTGGACAAAAATGCTCCTCATGCCTTGAACAATTTTATTATTTTCTATATATTTTAGTATTTTGCACATTAAATCATCGCCAAATTATTTTCTAATTAATTTTTTAATAAGTGAAGAATTTATTCAAAAGTGGAGTTAAATTAATACATATATATATATACTAGATATAAAATAAATATAATATAACCAACAACTCATATATACTTCTTAAAAGAAAT
>NW_011630223.1:0-1092 GCF_000512975.1 Sesamum indicum
ATAACAATATATTTTCCTTAAGATTTTCTTAAAAATAAAATAGGAATTCTAAATTGACTTTCTATCAATTTTCTCATTCTTAATGTGCTTTATTGCGTGTCATTAAAAGCTACTTAAATTTTACAAAATTATAGCAGTAGTTAAAATAAAATTATATAACTATATATGCTAAATTATTTACAAATTAACATAGATATACATATATATATATATATATATCAAACCTCAAATAATTATTAAGCTAAACAACCATTTTGCCCCTATAGTTGAATGTCTCAACCCATAATACTTGGATTTCCACCTGTTGAATTTTGGCCCATGGCCCAATTTACCAAAACCCCTCACTGGATGGTAGCCCACTTTGCTGCCGGCCATGACCTATTGACCTGACCTACAAACCCGATCCATGATCTTCTTAACCCTAAAACTCCCTTTTTTCTCTTCATTTCAACCGATCGGTTTCTACCTCTTTCTTCTTCAATTCCCTCATTCTTGTTTCTCTCAATTACAATTTCCATGGCTTTTGGAAAATACTCCACCGCCTTCGTCTTTAATTTCTCACCATTATAAATCTCTTCCCTTTTTCTGGTTTGACAAGAACCGAACAAAAAATTTAAAAAAAGAACAAGAGAAACCAAAATCTTCTTTGTGAAATTCTTTGTGGGATCATCTTCTTTGTGAAGAACAAAATACTTAGTATGTTGTGAGTAATTCTTAGTGAAGCCTAAATGATCTTTGTGGGTCTAAGTGTCTTTGTGTCTTGGTGGCTTTGTGGGTTCGTACAACCGTGAGGGTAACCAATTGGTGGTAGAGCTTGGGCATTCGATTGTCGGATTTGGCTCCTGCCATTTATCTTATTGCTTTCATATTGTATTATTGATTTGTTATTTCATTATTGTATAAGGGTTTTACAAACCCATCATTATTCCTGTAATTGTCGATTCATTTGGGCTCATCACTTTGGGATAAATTCCCAACACCACCCATATCGTACAGATGTTCGCGTAATTAGACAGCTTGATAAGGTAATTAATTCAATTCATTAATCTAATCACAATTAGGCTTGATGTTGAAAATGAACATAAACAAACT
>NW_011630224.1:0-1092 GCF_000512975.1 Sesamum indicum
GTCTTGGTATTGGATCGGGTTGAAAGACTGAACCATCCATGTCGGGAATTAGGAAAAAGAGATCTAACTCAGAAAGGATATCCCAACCGACCCCCATTAGACTGACCTGGAACTGGAGGAACAGCAGCAAGAGAAGCGAAGGGAATTCAAATAGAAAGGCTCAAGCGAGCTTGGCTGTCCACCTACGACGATCAAGGATAAGGTTCCGTGGATCGGTGCAACTCAGTGTATCAGCACTGATCAAAGAGTTCTGTGCAGAAGTGAATGAATCAAGAGAGAGATTCGACTCTGGTCGGACTTCGATGTCCTATGATTCTGAATCACCCCGGGCAAGCATAAAAACAGCTTCTTCTCTACAACCAGTATGGCCGGCCCTCCAACAAGACGTCTGAGTATCGATGCAGTGTACTCACTTATGAAGGGACGGAAATGGTAATCTTCCTTTTCAGGTACAGATAGTAGGTTCCTCTTTCGACGAAACCTCGATGAAAGGGATTAGGCAATACCATAGTAGAACTTCTTTCTTCTAGTCCCCTGCTCGTACAGATAAATAGTGAAGAGGATAACTGGGAAGAATTCTCTCACCTATTCTTCGAATTAATGCTTCTGTCACCTAAGTCTTTCGAGTGCTTTCCTTGTCCGTTATTTCTGTCTGGTTGGTTTTTCTGTTCTCGCATGGGAGGGGGGGTTGGCTGATGTCGGGTAGCTTAGAGGACCCATGGTTGACGTGTTTCAACTCCGATCGTGCTACTTGTTTTACGAATTGACCGCCCTATCCTATTATCATTCCTATGATTAGATCGCCCTAGACTGCTAACAAAGATTCTAACCCTACAGGATCCTACCCTTCTACTAAACCCGACTTCCGCTTAAGAAGTTTCGATCCCGGTTTAGCTGGACTCCAACAATATGGGAACTTCCCCGGAAGATCACAAGCCCTCCCATTTCATTTGCTTATGGTACGCAATCCGCCTATTACCACTTATCCAATTCCATGTAAGGAAACTGGCCTGGCCCTACAAACCAAGGACAGCACTCAATGTCTCTCTTCTCGTTCTACCTGAAATGGGTAGGAAGGCTCCAATCCAAGAT
>NW_011630225.1:0-1090 GCF_000512975.1 Sesamum indicum
GTAATTGAGCTCGACTGATAAGGAGAGGTATGAAGTAACTCGACTGAAAGGAGAGGATGGATGTAATTGAGAAGCGAAAGACTGATTAGCTCGAGTGAGGTGCCCCCATCCCTTCCTTATTCTTATCTATCTATTCTTTCTTGCTACTTCCTAGTCGATCTAGGGTTATAAGCCACCAGCTAAAAGAAGACGATTCTAGGCGAAAGAGCAGATCCATCAAGAGACCATGGGGAACAAGCAAGAGCTATTCAATCAAGACTTCTTCAATTCTAGCAGCTATCATATCGCAAGCGTCGAATTCCTTTCGGTACATAGGTATAAGGAAAGACAGTTTGGACAGATAGGTTTTCTTCCTATTCTGCTTTTGTCTCAGCATATCTTTCATCAGCAGAGGATTCTTCGCCCCTTTTTCCACTGCCCTCTCTGATCGCTATAGCTTTCTTTGCTCCTCTCGATATATATATGATATGCTAGTTGGCGGCGCTACCTTATTGAAGTCTTTTTCATTCCCTGTACATTCGCTTAAGTATTAGTTCAATTCTTTGACTCGACTTAGGGAAAAAAAGGAAGGCCCCCCTTTTTAAGATCTAATTAGATTAGATTCATCGCTGATAACTCTATTCCTTCGACTCGACCTCTTCAATTCAATAGCAATAGCGGAGGGTAGTAGCCTAGGGATAGGACAAGACTGACTTTCAATATAGAAAGAGTTCACGGGTAAGCTTTATGACCGGTCAGTTAGCTTTTCTTCTAACTTAGTATAGGTTCACCTTTCACTAAGGCAAGGGAATAGAATTTCCTTCACTCTCACAACCCTATTTTCGTAGTTTTTAGGGTTATTTGGCGGTGGAGTAAATAACATAGCTAAGAAACCTAGTTTACTCGGCCGTCCCTCGGTACGAATGCTTTGGTCAGAGGAGACCCGCACCATTGGTCGATGAGAAGAAAGGAGGTCGATCCGGCGTGAGAGATAAGAATTCACAACGTAGTTAAGGGAAACATCTGCACCATTCAAAATTGACGGGCAAATTGGGCTAGACCATACCATTCTACGCCAATTTTCTCACACGAGGATGAGGATTCTCCCATG
>NW_011630226.1:0-1089 GCF_000512975.1 Sesamum indicum
GACCATAACAATGCATAGAAAGTGGGCCTGGCCGTATTGGCCCAATTCGGAAGCGGGCTGGACCGGGGTCGGACAATAAAAATGCATAAAAAGAGTGGGCCTGGCCGCATTGGCCCATTTCGGAAGCAGGCTGGACGGGAACCGGGTTCGGACAATGACAATGCATAAAAAGTGGGCCTGGCCGTATTGGCCCATCACAAAGACGGGCAGACCAAAACGGGCACACAAACAGTACAAAACATCGGGCCGGTCCAAAACGGCCCAATGAAAGTGGCCCATTAAGAAAATGGGCCGAGCCACCTTGGCCCATTACGAAAATGGGCCGGCTGGATCAAAACTGGCCCGTCCAGATAAATGGGCCTGGGGGTTTGACCGAATACTAATAAATGTCGGACTGAAATGGGCCGATACGTAACGTCCGGTAATAATGGGACTGACCGTATTGGCCCAATTCGGAAGCGGGCAGGAACGGAACCCGGTTCGGACCATAACCATCCATAAAAGTGGGCCTGGCCTTATGGGCCCATCACAAAGGCGGAAGGGACCAAAAGGCGCCCGTACAATTAAAACGAGCCTGGGAGTATGGGCCGGTCCTAAACGGTCCAATGAGGGCTTATGACCATAACCGTCCAGTGAACATGGGCCCGGCCATATGGGCCCATCGGGAAAAGTTCTAAGACCACGACGGTCCATTGAACATGGGCCGGGCTGCATTGGCCCAACACAAAAACGGGTCGATTAGTGTTCGGACTAAAACCGTCCAGTAAAAATTGAACTTGTATTATTGGGCCGATTCAAAAATGGGGCCGATTAAGATATTTGCATATTTGTATAAACAGGCATAATCACACATACACTTCTGACCCATGGGTCTATCCACACAAACCATTCCCGTCTTTTGCATGATTGCAGAACCACCTCCGATAGCCAAAAAACAATTGCAGTTTGTGCAATGATGCCGACATTTTTAAGGGGTGTGTGCAATGGTTTTGAAAGCGAGAGGGTGGTTTGCGTGGGTAGTAATGATATTTCAACAGGCATATGTGTAATCATCTAAAAAACAGGAATGATTTGTATAAATATGCCACC
>NW_011630227.1:0-1088 GCF_000512975.1 Sesamum indicum
ATTTTGCTGCTCGCAAGACAGAACACACAACAACCAATATTAGTGCGTGTCTTGTACATTTGGCTGCTTCTTAATTAAACTAACAATGCTAGGGCCCCAGTCAAAAGTCTCTGTGCAAGATGAAGACTATGTTTTGCAGCCTGGAGATGAATCAGTAAATTTTATGCTCCTTGCTATAATTAGCTTTCTTAAAATGCGCATGTTTAGATTCTGTAGTGTTATGGGAGGTAATAAAAACTATGGCAATCTGCATGCGCTTATCTTTCCAGAATTGAACTGTCAATTGATTTCTCTAGCTCCTCTGTAGGCTAATTGTCCTTTTGAGTGGGCAGCAACTATTCTCGTTTCCAATCCTGTTCTTGTCATAGAAACTGTTACGAGCAAGATAACTAGGCTTTCAGACTGATAAACTGTTACTAGCAAGATACCTAGGCCGCATAATCCATGTTTGTGGTTGATCGATGACTTTATACCCCCTTTTGTGGAATCCTAGTAGTTACTAGTAACTCTGTGAGTTGCTTTATCTGCCTGTATAATCCATTATGATTTATTATTCCCTTCCATGTTGTTCTTAATGTCTTAATTTGTTCTTTGAGCTTTGGTCCTTGGCCATGTAGATTATATATTGTTTATTGTTGCTCTTGTGCTTGATCACTAGGTTTGCTAAGCTATGCAGTCACTCATTGATTGCCTCAAAGGCAAACCGATCATTGACGCTATTGAAAATCTTTGCATATTAGACTAGTTAGGAATTTAAGTGAGTTTTAACTCTAATTTTTTTTAGGTCTTCCCTCTCCATTTCGTATTTAGACTTTTAATCATATACGGTAAACATATGACAACATGTTTGGCTTTCGTTGTTTATTTTATGTATTGCAGCTAGCTTATTGAAGATCTGTTTGGATTGTTTGGACTATGATTGACTGTTTGTGGATGTCTATATGCAGTTAGCTTTAATCACATTCGCAACTTCCTGTTGCTTTTTGGTTTCTTTTGTAGCTTTGACTATGAGATAGGCATCTTGGAAGAATGATGGCTTCCCAAGGTTCCAAGGTCTAAATTTGATGGTGAATCGATAGAAAATGTTC
>NW_011630228.1:0-1088 GCF_000512975.1 Sesamum indicum
TTTTGGCGCTTATACCAAAGGTACATGCCCCTATGACGGTTAGTGATGTGGGCCCTATATCTTGCTGTAATATGTTGTACAAGATTATTGTCAAGATCATTATCCAATGGTTGAGTGTGATACTGGACAAACTTATTAGTCCGGGGCAAGAGGCGTTTGTTCCCAGATGAAGCATTGGCGAAAATATTATGCTGGCATAGGAGCTCTACGGGATACAACCAGTCTCGTTTACCACCCAGGTCTGCCTTTAAAGTGGACATTCGGAAAGCTTATGACACGGTGAAATGGGACTTCATGATTGTTGTGATGGAGCTATTCGGGTTCTCTTCTCCTTTCGTGAAGTGGATTGAGGTGTGTGTTACTACACCCTCGTTTTCTGTTGGGCTGAATGGGAAATCTCATGGTTTCTTTCGGGGGGCTAGGGGTCTTCGACAGGGTGGCCCTTTATCACCCTACCTATTCGTGCTTTTGATGGAGGTTCTACACCTGGGATTACTGCAGCAGATTGACCAGGACGAGTTATTTTCCTTCCATTGGAAATGTGATAATGCCAGGGTTTTCCAGTTGGGATTCGCAGATGATGTAATCTTATTCTGCCATGCTGATATGGACTCAATAGGAGTCTTTAAGACAGGAGTGGATCATTTTGCTGAATGGTCGGGGCTTAGGCTGAACGAACATAAAAGCCACCTTATCATCTCATGATCAGCACAAGGATTGCGTGAGGAGATGCTGACAGTACTCGATTTTCAATAGACTGTATTACCGATGAGGTATTTGGGACTACTGCTTTTATCTTCTCGGTTAACTATTTCGGATTGTAACCCATTACTATTAAAAATAGATAAACATATTGCTAGTACGGAGGGTATTTCTCTGTCTTATGCAGGTAGGGTACAAATTACAAAATCTGTACTCATGGCGCTGAGTTTATATTTGGCATCGGCATTCATACCAGCGAAGAAAGTTATTAACGAAATTGAGAAAAGGCTGCGAACTTTCTTGTGGAAGGGGACAACAACCAGTGGCTACCCCAAGGTTGCATGGAAAGATCTTTGTCGACCGAAGGATGAGGGAGGATTGGGATT
>NW_011630229.1:0-1087 GCF_000512975.1 Sesamum indicum
ACAGAACAACAGGGAAAGACCCGGCCGACCGGCCCAGGGCTCGAGGGCGAGCTTTATTTATTTAAGAGAGAATGGGAAGTGAGTCGAAAGGCTTCCGTTTCCGTTCTTGGTTTGGGGGCTTTCGGGCCCCTCTCGATCTTTTTCGTAGTTGAGAAGGGGGAAGGAGTCTAAATCAATGAACATTAATGAACCATCATTGATGGACGTTGCACATGACACGAGAAATTCGACTCAAGGTCCGGCGCTAATAGAAGTTGCTTACTTTCCTAGTAGCGAAGGAAAAGGGCAGGGCTTTTTTCGTAGTAATAGTGGGCGGGTCTCATGAGATCTATGCCGGCCGTCTCCATCAAACGAAGGTCGAAGGACCATTCAATTCATTAAGGGGCATAGCGGCGACCTCGCCTGGCGCCATTCCCGGACCTAGCAGCAGACGGGCGGGCCGTGCCTGAATTCAGACCGGACCAGACTCTTCTTTCTTTGAGCTGCTCCCACGCACGCAGACCGGAAGATCTCACTTGTCCTGGACTGGAACAAGTACGTAGAGATCTTCGTGGGACCGTGGAGGGAGTCTCAATCGGTCTTTTCTAGGATTCCTTATCACACCACACATGGAGATTTTTCCATTGATAGATAAGAGGCCCCCTTGAACAAATTCTTAAAGGTTAGGTTACTACCTGCTTCTACGGAAGAGGTTGACTTTGTACCACCCGGAGGTCATATAGATCGGAATCCGGAGCGATAAGAACGAAAGCCCTACCCACAGCTACAACTACTGGCGCTTCAAAAGGCTTAGATTCTAAGGGCGCTACTGAAAGCCCTTTTTTAGGTCGTCTAATAAGGTAGGTGTAAGCCCCGAAAGCCTTTGGTACTTCGGTAGGGCGAGCAGCCCTTAAACCAAAAAAAAGTGGAACCCTTCCCCTATTTATTTTATGCATTTCATTCTCTATTTGGCCCACTTCAAAGAAAATGAGAAAAAGGGGTCGGTCAATAGCATAGCTCTTTCTTTCCCCGGTCTCCTTTCGGAGGAGAGGCCTTCGCATTCCTAATCCGGTAGGGTCGGACGGCTTTGTTTGCCCCAGCTTGGCAA
>NW_011630230.1:0-1086 GCF_000512975.1 Sesamum indicum
AAAAAAAAAAAAAAACAACTAGAATGGACCGATGAGCATAATAGAGTAATTAAGTAGATAAAACAAAAAGTTAAATCACTGCCATGCTTAACACTTGCCAATCCTAATTGGAAAAATATAATAGAGACGGATGTCTGTGATAGGATTTGGAGGAATATTAAAACAAATTGATGAAAATAAACAAGAATATTTAGTTAGATTTCATTTGGGAAAATGGAAGACAACTCAGTTAAATTAAGTTACTAAGCTAAAGAAATTCTTGCCATCGTTAAATGTGTTCTAAAATTTCAAAATGATTTGGTAAATCAAGAATTCACCATCAAACTGTTCCGCTGCTAAATTTATGTTCAATAAAAACTTTAAACATTTAGCTCCATTTACTTTCACCATTGCACATATTAAAGGAAAGACTAATAGTCTTTCAAACTCTCTATCAAAAGAATATATAAATGGATACAAATATTGAAAATATTGATAAGTTTGGTAATGAATTCTTTAAGTAATAAACATCTCCTCTAGAATTAAGCCAAGGAAAGAATTACTTTATGAATATGGATTACAATGGCCTATTTATAAATTTGAATTTTGGATGAGTCAGTTGAATAATAATAATAATAAAATTAATTAATGGGATTACGAAGATTATTTTCGAAATACTTATTTAATTTTCAAATGCAGATATATCTGACGACAATCGTATTAAGCAACTTTGGATAACAAATTATTGATTATTATGTTAAATAATAAATTATCTTTATTTTGCAAGAATGCTTCCTTTAAGAGGAAGAGAAAGAAACTCCTCTAATAAAAGAGAAGGTAGATTTCAACCAGTCGAAATGATACGCCAAGGTAATAAATCATCAATCAGAGAAAATATTTTCGGGATTGGGAACTACTACAAAATTTTTTAGGAAGAAAATGAGCTCTTCAAACAGTTTTTAAAATTTAACAAGGAGAAAAAAAAATTAACAGTTGATGAATCATCATCATCCTCAGCATCCTGTACAAAACTAAAAGTAAAATTTTTATTAATTTTTTTATTTTAATAAAAAACACACATTCTTCTTAATGATTTCTCTCACTAGC
>NW_011630231.1:0-1083 GCF_000512975.1 Sesamum indicum
AGTGTATAAGTTTTCTAATAAAGTTGTTTAGAAGAGTTTTGTTTCCCTACTTTTCTAAGGACAACATCAGATAAGTTCAAAATAATTAAAGAGTACGCATATTCATCATTTTTCAACTTCTTTTCTCCTGAAACATTTTCAGTATACTTACCGTCCATTGCTTTAAAAACCTTTTATTGAAATAGAATAGAAAAATCATTTTTGCCATCAAAGGGTTGTAAATTATATCTGGCCATTAAATTATTTTTCAAAAAATGTTTCACGTATTTTCAGAAGGAAGATTTTTCGAAATTATAGCTTAAATTTCAGAAAAATATAGTGGTAAGATTTTAGAAGGATTACTCCAGTAATTTAAGAGAAATAGCAGTATTTCAGAAACAAATCACACAGATCTCAACAGTTACTATTCAGGAAATGTTACAGAAGAATTTTCTAGAAAATATCCACAATAGTTTCAGGATTAATCACACAGATCACAAGAAAATAATTCCGAAAAAAAAGATAATCACAACAGACAATCACAACGGATAGTAAATAATCACAACAGGTAATTAATAATCACAACAGATAATAAACTGGGGTTTTCCAACCTATGTCCTGGCTAGATACCCGACTACCTCAAGGGTCCGGCCAGGTGGGATATTAGGGGGATTTAACCGCAGTATAACAATAACAGTAATAATCAACAAATCAATTGACAAAACAAATAAATAATAAAAAAAATGTAGAAATTATAAAAGGAGGGGTTTCAGAGGTTACCACCACCAAGGCGAGATTGGCGATCAACGACGAGGCTCTGATACCACTTGTAGCACCCCCTTCGCTACAAGAGCTATATCTACGCTAAACATCATACTTATAGTAATCCCTATATTCATATATATACATTTGCACATAACTATGTAATTAATTTGCATACGTAATCCAACGTCAAAATAAGTATTATCAACCCACAACATCATATATATAAATATCAAACACCAAAAGAAATTTTCATGCTTACGTTCCCTCGATACAACAAAATATGATTTGTACTCTAACTGACAACAAGGAGAAAATAGCATACTGCCCCGACCTGCCTGA
>NW_011630232.1:0-1083 GCF_000512975.1 Sesamum indicum
TGCCTTATTAAACCACCGCAATCCATTGGATTTTCTTCCCACTTCCTTCCAAAGAGTTTTGTTTTCTCTTCGCGGGAACGTCGTTGGGAGCTAGATTCCTAGTCTCACAGGGAGGAGTTTTTTTCTTTCTCTCAAACACTGTGGTTTAAGACTTCACTCTTATTACTATTTATTCTTTTTATTCCACTCTTTAAGTTTTAAGTCAATTGTTGCTCAGACTGGCTACTGGCTTTCAATTGAAATCGAGGGATTCATTCCAAAAGGAGTAGGTCATCATCACGGCCACCCGAGGGATACTGGCTAGGAATCGAGCCTTTCCTTTTCCTTTATCTTTATGCTAAAAATACTAGGTTTCCGTCAATTATACATATCGATATGAGGTCAACGAATAAGGGTAAGTGGTCCATTCCGTCATCAGCTCTTAGGAGATGCAGTAAATGATATCAACAAGCTAGGGGCTGGTCTGACCCACCATTAGCCTGGTCTCGCTTTGGTAGCCCAACCGGCTATCAGGGCAAGGTGAGCCGCGAGGCTCGAACCCACTTCTTATCTAACCGCCCCGCAAGCAGTGGCACTCTTCTTAGTACCGGGTAGGTAGTAGTTTTTCCTACTTAGCAGGGCATGTATCGGGAAGCTGTTGACCGCCCCCAAAGCATCGGCATTAGACTGAATCTGATTGTCAGGCTGTTTTAGTGTTATTCTTTCCGCTCTTATGCTTGAACGAAAGCTTTTTAGGTGGTGTTTTAAATTGTTTTCATATCTTTCTAGATTTGTAAGCATACATCATGATCTCCTGTTCTTACTTATCTTGGTTTTAGTTTCCATTTCATGGATCTTGGTTCGCGCTTTAGGGCATTTATACTATTAAAAGATTGTTCGTATACCTATTATTGAGATCGTTTGGGCCATTTCTACGTGTGTTTTTTGCTTTTCTATTTTTTTCGAGAGATTCGTTGAAAGAGCAGAATGTTCGGGTCACGATGACCAGCCCGTCGATCTTGAATTGCGATTGGGCCTCCCGGGACCGGAGATAGAAAGGGACGAAGCGCCTATTCCTCCTAATCATGAAGAAAATTCAGAAGA
>NW_011630233.1:0-1081 GCF_000512975.1 Sesamum indicum
CAGCCATATTAGCTCTAACTTCTCTGATCTTCAAGGCTACGCAGGTAACATTCCTATCATCACAGATGTGTGGATCATTGATAGTGGTGCTTCTGCCCACATGTGTGCTTCCATAGAATGTTTTAAAACATTTCATGCTCTTAACAATGATATTTCTGTCAAGTTACCTAATGGATCCAGCCAGCATGTTAAATTTGTAGGAGAAGTACACATTAATGAAGACCTCACATTAAAACATGTTTTGTATGTCCCTGCATTCAAACACAACTTACTTTCAGTAAGCAGGTTATGTAAGGATGACCATTACAATGTTCATTTTACCAATCACACTTGCATTGTGCAGGACCCTCAGACTAGGGAGGTGAAGGCTGTAGGTAGACAACGAGGGAGACTGTATATCTTAGAGAAGAGATCACCTACTCACATGCAAAATGGCCATAAGTTGTCCACTCATTCTCAAGAAAATATGCCTGCTGCTATGTGTAACTTGAACAATTGTAATGACAATAATGATGATGTGCTGTGGCATAATAGACTAGGACATCCCAATCCTAATGTGCTTAATCATATGAAAATCTGTACTAACAATGCCATTAAAGAAATCAAATGTGAAGTTTTCCCTTTAGCTAAACTGCATAGAAAGCCTTTCTCTTTGAGTGCATCCAAATCTGTTTCTGCTTTTGAGTTAATTCATGTTGATGTATGGGGGCCATACAGAAACTATTCTATTAGTAATGTTGAATACATGCTCACTATTGTTGATGACTACAGTAGGAGCACTTGGGCATACCTCATGTTGCATAAATCTGAAACTCAGTCCAAGCTAGAACAATTTTGTAACATGGTATTAACTCAATTTGGAACCAAAATAAAACAGATAAGGACTGACAATGGCACAGAGTTCATTAATAAAGAGTGCCAAGATTTCCTTCAAAATAGGGGGATAATTCACCAAAGGACATGCATTCATACTCCACAGCAAAATGGAGTTGCGGAGAGAAAGCATCAGCACCTTCTGCAGATAGCTAGATCATTGTTGTTTCATGCTAGCTTACCTATGAAATTCTGGACTGAGGCTCTA
>NW_011630234.1:0-1080 GCF_000512975.1 Sesamum indicum
GAAATAATATATTGTTAAAGAGGAAGAATGAGGTTTTAATGATAATTTAATTTAAGGATGTTATTAAAAATAATATTTATAAATGTATAAGGGGTTTCTTTAAATAAATTCCTATGAATCACTTGATAAATTATAAATATTTTTATGAAGCCTATAGTGTCTAGTCATTGAGAAGAACTAGAACGAAAATTTATATTTCGATAGAAGTGGAGTATTAAAGAATTATTGGAAATCGTACGAATAATATTTAATATTATATTTAAAAAAAATTATGATATTCTCGATATATTAATTGTATGTGGCATAACTCATTATAGGATACGAGGGTGAGGTAAAAAGACTGACAATTAGCGGTTGAGTAGAAAGAAACGTTGTGGGGTTGAGGTAAGTAAATAATTAGTATTATCTATATATGTCCCCTTTATTTGTGATTTTACTGTTGTATGAATTTATTGTTTATGCTGACAATGATTTATCTGAAAGTATGTGAGTGATGGATGATTTGATTTGATTGTCGGTATTGTGTACGTGGAATGAGGAAATGCGTTGAAATATTATGTCTGTTGTTTGATGTATTGTGGATGTCTGCAAATTAGAATATGTAGATATATTATTTTACGTTACCAGTTGCTTACAAGAATAGTGATATGTGGAAATGAGGGAGTGGTGGAAATTGATTATTATTGTGGCGTGAATACCCCTTGATATGTTGAAAAGCCTATAAGGTGAAATGAAATGAAAAGAGTTTTGATGCCATATGAGAAAGAAATGAAATGAAAAGAGCTTTGATGCAATATGAAAAAGATGTGATATGAAAAGAGCGATGCTGCGATATAAAAGAGCTATGATGCGAAATAAAAGAGCTATGATGCGAATTGAAAGAGTTATGATGCGAAATGAGATTGATGAGCCGGTTGTCAAGGGGATTCACTTGAACTTATATAACAGTGAGATTGAGTTGACGGGAAAAAACACAATATCAGCTTCTGGTAAGCAAACTAGGAAAAGGGAAGTTTAATTTGATTATCTTATTGCGAGATAACTATGTGGTGTAATAAAGATGATTATGTGGAAGCAAAT
>NW_011630235.1:0-1079 GCF_000512975.1 Sesamum indicum
ACAACGAAAACTTATGATCAAAATCTGCTACTAAAAACCCAACTATTACCACAGCTTTCACGAATAGGCCAATGCTTTGTAGTTCTAGAATGAGCTTTTCTTCAATCCCCATTTGCTCATATTGGCCATCAAAGGAAGGAATGCCACAATTATTTGTCTGCATATTCTGGGGAACATAATCACATCTTGAAAGTCTAACCAACACTTCAACCTCAGAGTGCATATATCCACTGTCTCTTTGCAGCACCTCTTGGGCAGCAGAGCTCCTTTCAAAGTCTGCATTTCCGTTACAAGAAAAGATTATGTGTGTGTTACCATTTTTCTGAGTCTGAACACCAAAAGTTGGATCACAGAGGTCCAGCTTATCCATCTGTTTACTTTCAGCACTAATAAGGAGGCAAGAATCATTAATTGAACCTCTAGGTCTCCCAAATCCAGTTTCTTCAGATTCTTCGACCTCATCTTCCACAATTACAGCTGAGAGTACCCTTTGATAAAGTGGGGTAACTATGTCGTATCTTTTCTCTGCTTCTGAGCACCCAAATACAGAAGAATTTTGAAGTTGTTCAACAAATTCCATCCCATCTGAAGAATTCTTCAACCCAATTTTATTTTTCATGTGTCTATTTCTTCCAAAAGAGAGAGAGTCAGGCGCTGCAAGTTCTTCAGGGACATAATCATCCTGATAAGAAACAAGTACACTCTGAATATTAGATGAATAGATTCACATAAAATTCCAACAATTTGTCCCCACAAACATTTTCAAAGAGAAATAGCACAGCAGAGTGCATGCAGATAAGTGGTCCATGTGTTATAATCCTTGGTACAAAGGCTCCCCCCTGGATTTTTTTCAAATTGGACCACATAATTATAAGAGGGATAAAATTTGAATATAGGCCAATGCATGGCGAGATATGATGGGAGATTGCAATTACTAACCGATTTCCACTGAACAGCATTGTCATGGGTACAGTTCTGATAAGAACTTGTTTGTGATCCTTCAGCCAATTTAAGCTGATCCGAAAAAATAAAAAAGAAAATCATTAGGAATCAACTAGCAATAGATATATATGTTTTAC
>NW_011630236.1:0-1078 GCF_000512975.1 Sesamum indicum
ACTACAAGTTAGTATGAAAGGGAAACAAACTTGTGTTAATAAACCGTGCACAACAGCTAAATTTTGAACGTTCTCAGAATTCCACAGAACTTGAACCAAATGTTGGTCTTCATCCAAGCATTTATGTGGTAAATTTGCTAAGCGTAATAATCTACAAGTTAGTATGAAAGTGAAACGAACTTGCTTTAATAGAATCATTCAAAACAGCTAAGTTTTGAACATTCTCAAAATTCCACGAAACTTGACCTAAACAAAGGTCTAGACCCATGTATTTGTGGGGTAAATTTGCCAATTGTAATAACAACTACAACTTAGTGTGAAAGGGAAACAATTTTTTTAATAAAAACGTGCAAAACAGCTAAATTTTGAATGTTCTCAAAATTACACGAAACTTAACAGAAACGTAGGTCTAGACCCATGCATATGTCTGATATATTTGCTAAGTGTAATAATAACTATAAGTTAGTATGAAAGTGAAAATGAACTTGCTTTAATAAAACCATGTAAAACAGCTAAATTTAGAACGTTCTAAGAATTCTACGAAACTTGACCCAAACGTAGGTCTAGACCCATGCATTTGTGTGGTAAATTTGCTGAGCGTAATAATAACTACAAGTTATTATGAAAGGAAAACAAATTTTGTTTAATAAAATCGTGCAAAACAGATAAATTTTGATGTTTCTCAGAATTCGATGAAACTTGACCCTATCGTAGGTCTAAACTCATGCATTTGGGTGATAAATTTCCTGAGACTAATAATGACTACAAGTGATTATGAAAGGAAAACAAAGTTTCTTTAATAAAACCGTGCAAAACGGTTAAATTTTGAACGTTCTCAGAATTGCCCGAAACATGGCCCAAACGTAGGTTAAGACCCATGCAGTTGTATGGTAAATTTGCTAAGCGTAATAATAACTACAAGATAGTATGAAAGTGAAACAAACTTACTTTAATAAAACCGTGAAAAACAGCTAAATTTTGAACGTTCTCAGAATCCCACGGAACTTGAGCCAAATGTTTTTTTACACCCAAGCATTTATGTGGTAAATTTGCTAAATATAATAATGACTACAAGTTC
>NW_011630237.1:0-1077 GCF_000512975.1 Sesamum indicum
GAAGATGAGGTGCCCCGGGCAAGTTGCTTTCGTCGCAGACTGCCGAGTAAGGAAAAGAGCCTTTGGGAAAGGCACTTCCTTTGGACGACGTATCATAAGACTTTATGTTTATTACTGTTACGACGGATAGGCATCAATCCAAGTCGCCGAGTGAAGCCCCCTTCCTCAAACTTCTAATTTATTAAGAGAAGGCGAATACCGATCAAAAGGTTTGGTATCCTTGTCCTACTCCTATTCTACGGAAAATAGGCATGTCTTAATCCCCAAACGAATAATGAAATAATCGAGTTCAAAGGGCTTTTTTTATACTGAAAGATCTCCTCACCAGGCTTTATGAGAATGAAGGGATTCCCATTCCACTCTCTTATGAAGAGGTCGATGCACCGGAGCTGATGCTAAGGAAAGGAGGAGGTACTTACAAAACTCAAAGAAAGTAGGTAGCGAACTTTGAACTTGAGTTTCCAGGGAAAGTGACAGCAGAAAAAAAGTAAACTATAGGCTTTTCGTTCAAAGAGTTGAGGGAATTCCCCACAGAAGGAACGTAGTGATCGAACGACCTAATCGACTTTCTCTTAGAGTGTTTCTTTTCAGTATGGTTTTTTCGTCTTTTTGATCGGACTGGAAGGGACATCATTTCAACGTATCCTTCTTCTCCTTACAGTTACAGGTCGACTGAGTCTTTCCGTCTTCGAACCTTCGCTAGCCTAGTGAAGAGTTAGCCTAGAAAGGCTTTGAAAGCAAGTCAAGCATTCCAATCCCAGCGGATTAATCAATAGCAGTAGAGTCGTAAACAAGAACAGCTGAACAAGTCACTTCCTTCTTTGCTTTAAAACAGAGAAGAGCGGCAACAGAAAGAGCTTTTGCCGAGAAGAAAGGGTAATCATGAAAGTCAGCCTAGCACTACTGCTGCTACTACCACTAAGAAAGCCCTTCCAACAACAGATTCAATTGCAGGAGAGCATTAACAATAAGTTAGGTCCTTTGATTAGACAATTCCTACTTTTTTTTAAAGCACCAACAGCTCCTCTATCATCTACGGCAATTTCTTCTTCATTCCTCACTTCTCGATCTCGAGTC
>NW_011630238.1:0-1072 GCF_000512975.1 Sesamum indicum
AGAGGACTAGCTGTTTAACTAATTTCTTTCCACATTTCTCCAGCTAGCCACATTCTCTTAATCTGGTTGATGCAATCCTTGACTAGATCTTTTTACTTGTATGACTTAGACGTCTATCTCGTCTTTCTCTAAAAAGTGATTCGATCGATGAGATTGATATATTCAAATCTTTCATTGAAAGACAGAATCCAGAGATGGGCTTACTATATTATACAGTGGATTCATTACATCCCGCCTGAAGGACCGACTTCTTTGGCTTTCGTTTAGCCTTATAGTGAATGCCTGAGAAGGGGGGCTCTCGTGCTTCACTGGATAAAAGCACCAGTCTACCGCTTTCAATACAGCGAGACTTCGCCGATTGAGAATATACTTTGAATAGATAGTAAGAAGAAGGCATTTTTACTCTCTTTCTAGTGGGCTTGGAAGGAAGCAGAATATCCTTCGGTTTACCAGATGGTTAGTGGGCGGTATAGGTGAATTTAAAGTTCAAGGGTATAGGAATCCTCTTAAACAGAAGAAAAGTCCCTTTCATGGGTAGTAAGCCATTAAAGGAGGGGAAATGGGTATAGAACTAGAATCGATAGGATCAAAGGACTTTTTTCCCCACGAGCTAGAATATCAAAGAAAGAAGGTTGGCTTTGGCTAGGTGGAAAAGCTCAACTCCTTCGGACCCTTACCTTAAAGGCTAGTTACCGCCCCGTGGGTCCTTCAACCAGACTTTGATCGATTCCCCGACATCGTTCCTAATTCCTCATCTTTTTGGCAGTTATAAATCCTTCCTATTTATCGAGCCATCCTGTATAAGACTCACGTTCGTTTCCCCTTACTAGCGACTACCCTAAAACGCTTTTCTTTCATCGAATCGATTCCTTACTGAACTGCTCACCGGAACTACTTTTCCTTCACTTACAAAGGGGGACTGAAAAGCATTTCTTCTTCAGGTTCATCGAAGAACCAACCCTTCTGCCTTTCCCTTGTTTACCGCTGCCTTAGACTATTACTGCTTTTTGTCCTTGGGCCAGGCGAGCTTGAAGAAGCTTTCTTGATCTCATTTCCAGCTATATGCTTCACT
>NW_011630239.1:0-1066 GCF_000512975.1 Sesamum indicum
GTTTTTTTTTTTTTTTTTTTTTTTTTTTTGGGGGGGGGGGGGGCTTTGAATTTTTCCTTTTTTCTAATTGCTTTGTAGTTTTCTTAAGCTTATCTCCCATTGCATCTTTAGAAATCCATCTTGGAATCTAAAGAAATAACAAAGAAGTGAGCACTTTAAGACACCCTACTATTTAAAAAATGCTTGCAGCACCGAAAATGAAAATCCATGAAGTAAAGTATGGATAGAGAAACATGAGGACAACTTTAACGTACCTTGTAGTTCAATTCGGACAAACTGTCCCATATTTTTGGGTGTTGTAAGGGAGCAAAGACAGAACCAGCAGGATTAGTGCTTCATGAATACCTTCAACATGACTTTGGAGTGCCTCAATTTCCTTCTTTATTGGTAAACCTTTCCCTAGTGCATCTTTCAATTCCAATGCTCCCTACAACACGTGAAAGTTTAGACGATAACTCAGTCACACAAACTACTTCACTAAAGATGAATCAAACATGCTAGTAGGTGTTAGCCAATAAAACTATCAAACAATGTCAAGGCCTCCAACTAATAAACAAACATTTGTACTGCACGACATGTTTGATTTGGGCGTTTATATTTTGTCCAGAGTAAAATTATCTACACAAACCACACAGCAACAACCAAAGTTAGAAAAAAAATATCGCAATAGTATTCCTCGTGTGAGTTTATGTGATGTGATAAATGATTTCAAACAACGAGCAGCTTGCAATAGTCACATTCTAGATAGTTTGAAAACACAAGAATAATAGGTATCTCACTTAAACAACACACACTTACAGGCCATTCAAACACATTTCTTCTAAATGCATCTAAAACATGGACCCACATGTTCTAAAAATTGAAAAAGCTAGAGAAAAAAATCAGCAAACTACCAAGTACCTTGCAAATGTAATGATAGATGTTTTGGCAAGCGACAACCCTTTCTCTCCATACTTCAAGTTGATGAGTGGATATTGCTTTTCTTTCATCCTTTTCTTCTCTTTCTTTTTGTTGGATCTTGCTTTCCTTATTTGCAGTTCTTTTTCTTTCTTTTCTTTTTTTTTTA
>NW_011630240.1:0-1063 GCF_000512975.1 Sesamum indicum
CCATCCGATCTTGATAGATCCCTCCAAGCTCAACTCCACAAGCTTTATGAAGTTTTCCTTGTCCTTTCTCGGTATTTCGGAAATCGATAATATCTAGTTCAGTATAGCGCCATATGGATGTAAGGGCTGGAGTGTGGTCCTTGCCCAAGGTGTATTTTCAGGCACTCTCTTTGAATTTCTTCCTGGATTTTCCTTTAGCCTTGTTCCCGCAAACGTTGGAGTGGCATTAGTGTGGAAATCCGCACTTTTTCTCATCGGTTGATCCTGTGGAGGATCATTAGAGCATGTACTTCCCTCCGGCTGTGGTAGAGCTGGAGTGATTTTATTGGTTTGGATATTGACAAATCCACAATCCCATGTTGGGAGAAGGAGTCAGCTAATTCTTGTAGATCTGATAGATCCACTCTTGATACTTCCTTTATTTTATAGATCTGGTAGATGCGATAATCAGATCTTCTCTAGACTTTGGCTTTGGAATTTCCATGGCCTTTCCCTTCTGGTGTAGAAGAGGTACTGTTCCAAGGGCGTCCCTGATTCGCTCATGTCTGGATCTAGATGTCTCAGGGTTCTCTTTTTGGTTTCTCTTTAGATCTGTAATTTCTGCCCTCAGATCTGTAAGATCCTTGTGTAGATCGGGAAGGATCTTTAGGATCTCGTCCACCTTTGGTATTAAGGATTCCATTTTCATAGGTATATGGATTGACCTATGTCCATAGTTTTGAACTGTCTTTTGGATCTCCCTCAGATCTTGAGAGATTTTCGATGTATCCAGCTCGAGTTCTTTCCAATCAGTCGTAATTTTTAGAACTGAAATTATGCAGGAATTTACCCGTACCGCTTCTCCTGTTTGGGATTCTATCATGGACTTTAGTAGAGTGTAGACGCCTCACTGCATTCCTTGGTAGCACTTGTCGAACTTCAAAATTTCTCAGTTATTCTTTTTCTTTTTCTGGCGTGAGAAGTCTTGGATCAATCCTCTTGGGATAGTTGTAACATTTGTCAAGAATTTTCAACAGAAATTCTCTTGTTTGTATTTCCAGAATCTGAAAATATTCTCTATTTT
>NW_011630241.1:0-1063 GCF_000512975.1 Sesamum indicum
ATTTAAGACCCTACTACTATTCAATAGAGCATAATTGTCTCATCCCAAAGGAAAGATGAATGGGAAGAGGTCTGCAAAGAGGTTCCACTTCGCATCCTAAGGGAAGCCCTTCCTTATTTCGATGAAAGCAATAGATTCGCAGACGACGGAGACTCTCGCTTTTCCTAGTAAATAGACCACGTAGCTGGCTGGATTCGAAGATAGAGCCCCCTGCCATGATCCGCTGAAAGTGAAGGTCAGTCCGGTTAAGAAAACCACCTAAAGGATCCCGTTGAAGCATCGTCTTCAGAGTCCCTATCATCCCTCTCTCTCTTCTCAGGCGGGGATAGAAAGACTGAGCCCGAGAATCGGTGGATTAGACTAAAAAAATGGGACAATCCTGAGCACTTTCTTCTGGCTACCATACTCGGATTACCAAGCGAAGGGGCAAGCCTAAACCTCAACATGAGCGGCGCATGCTTATTCAAGCGAGGAAGCTCTGGTTTTCAAAGAAATACAAATACATGGATTAGATAAGGAGGCAAGCGAAGTGAGTCTAGGGTTAGGCACAAGCGGCTAAGAGTGCAGTTCTTTAGGGAATTATTCCAAATCTCTCTTTCGATAATTCTTTTCACGTCTTTCCGATTTTCCGATATTTATTTCTTATGTCTCTTTGTTCTCTTGAAGATTGAAGAGATTAGAGCATTCAACTAGTAAATGTCACTAGTTGAGATCTACTTCTACTAAGGTAGTGTAGTCCATTTCTTGCTTCTTGATAAGATCCCGGCATTTCATTCTTTTTTCTATTGGGACTTCTTAAAGGAAGGTGTCAGCCTGGCCACATATAAGCTAAGGTACCTCGCTCATTAGTCAATCTATCTTTCCCTGCATGGTCAACCCTTGAGATTAGATTGCTTTTCTTTTGAATATCGTCCAGAATGAAGTGAGGATCCAGTCCTGCAGGAGGTGCTTGAAAAAGAAATTATCCCGAGACATCATTCGAGTTATTCTTCTGTCCGATTCCGGCTGATTGGATTGATGATTCATCAACGGGCACAGGCTAATTCAAGCGGCTTAGAAGCAT
>NW_011630242.1:0-1062 GCF_000512975.1 Sesamum indicum
AAGAGTAGGCAAGTTGGGAGATAATTGCCATATTCAATGTTGTCATTACTAAAAAATTTGAGTTAATCCAAAAGGTTACCGTTTTTAAGGCTTTACCATACAAACAGTACTGCATGACCCTACTTCTAGCATATCATTTTTCATTGGACTTGTGGTACTGTTACCGACAATGCGATGGGGATCAACATTGAACTTGAAGATGTAAACTTTCAATTAATGAAGGTGAAATAAACATAAACCACAAACTTGAAACCACCTAGCAAAATGAATCGAAGCAGACATAATAAAATTGGAAATAATATAAAATTAAATATAAATCGGAACAAAATCATGTAACACGCTACAATTATCTAACACAATAGAAAAGGTCTATTGGTTGAACACATAACCTTTCCATATACACTGAAGAACAAAAGTGAATTCTTATATAAACATTCTTTAATGATAGATTAAACTATGAACGAGTAGTGGAAGAACATACAAATTTTGGGAATTACTTGAACCAAAAATTGAGACAATATTTGCATAGATCTATAGAAATTTGTTCAAATTTAATGAGCCTAATGCAATTTTAAACTATAGCATGAGACTTCAAAGATTTTTGAAGACATTAATTTGTCTGACAATGCACAACCTAAAATTGAAACTAAAATAGATGAGTTTGATCTTACTTTTAACAATATTTACATATATTTTTTTTAATAAACGGTGTAAGGGTTAAAAAGTAATTTCTTCGCATATCTTGTGGTAATCAAGTGAAGTCAATATAGGATTGTTTTTAAACCATAACCTACAATTCATTAAAATAAACTACATATAATTAATGTTGGGTTTGTTTATCTATCATTTAGCAACAATTTATCATATCACTCAAATAACTCATAATTTAAAGTAAACGTGGTTTAATTTCTTTACAAAAGGTGGTACTAAAAAATATATGTAAATATAACATTTCTAAATTGAAAAAAGAAAAAATTTCAATGCAATCCCTTATTTAACATTTCTATGTATGTTTTTGTACTTATAAAGGGATAAATATAATATTTTATATATATATATATA
>NW_011630243.1:0-1059 GCF_000512975.1 Sesamum indicum
ATTTGGACTATTTCATAATTCAAAAAAAGTTTATCCAAAAGTAGCCCTAAACCCTAGCATTTGTATGGTAAATGTTCTAAGCTAAATGATAGCTACAGAACGTATGAAAGAGAAATAAAGTTGCCTGAAAACAAAGCCCTGAAACTGCCAAAATTTTGACTGTATTAGAATTCGATAAAACTTGACCCATAAATAGCCCTAAATCTTATCATATGTATATTAACTTTTCTAGACTAAATAATAACTACAGAACGTACGAAAAATAAAAGACTTGAAACTGCTAAAATTTGAATTGTCTCAGAATTTTACGAAACTTGACCCTATAATAGCCCAATTCATTGAATTTGTATGGTGACTTTTCTAAACTAATAACTATAAAGCGTGTGAAAAAGAAGAGTTTATTGCTCGAAAAATAGGCCTGAAACTGCTAAAATTTGGATTGTCACAAAATTCCATGAAACTTGATACAAAAATAACCCAAGACCCTTGCATTTGTACGAAAAAATTTCTAAGTTAAATAATAACTATAGAACATATGAAAAGAAATTAACTTGATTGAAAAAAAGGCCTGAAACAACTAAAATTTGGACTATTTCAAAATTTCAGAAAACTTAACCTGAAAGTAGCCCTAAAGATGATGATAGTGATGAGTAGCACTTTGTTGGATCAAAAGTCCCTTTTGACCTTGCAGCAACAGTTTTTGGTAAGTCTTGCATAATTCAGGCTACTTTTCCTGGGTTTACAAGCTTTCCGCCAAGAATTTGGAGTGTATGGAGTTGGTCTTTCTTTAGGACTATTTTGGATTCCATGATGATGCAGATTCTATCAAGGCTTGTTTGGATTCACACTGATTTATAATTTTTTTTTTTAATTAGCTTTGCTTTGGATTTGATATTTTGTAAAGGGAGTAGTAAGTCCCAATTTTCTTGTTTACAAAATGTGTTGTGCTTCTTCAACTTATGCTTATATATTGAGATGAGAGGGGACTCCGAAAAAATCCCCTTATCCTACCCCGTAGCTTTTGGCCAAAAAAAAAGTAACCCTAAACTTAGTACTTAT
>NW_011630244.1:0-1059 GCF_000512975.1 Sesamum indicum
TTTCCCTACTACCAGCGGAAGAGGGACCTTCCCGACCATACTTCTTGACTACTTGAAATAGCGCTTAGGATTGCATAGTCAACTATGAGAATGGCTTTTCTCTCTCCTTCTTTCCTTCTGAAATTCATCCCTACCTCCAGGAATGGGCTTTGTTTTGATTCAAACTCATTTTTCTAGGGGAAGGATTCTTGCTTTTCTTCCTTCTTTATGACAAGCATTCCTCACTAGATTGAATCAAGAATAAAGCATAACAGGCGACAAGCATGCAATAGGTCACAATTCTTCCTTTGCTTTTCTCTCCTCTCTTCGCTGGCATGTTCTGGATTTATTCCCTGACTCGGGTATGAAATCACTTATATAGAAGCATGTTGAATCTTGCCAGTTGACATTTTCTTCTCGAAGGAGCCATCTGTTGATGTGTATTTAGCCTTCCTTCTCCTGCCTGCCTAAGCTCCGGGTTAGTAGGGAGACTCTATCATAAAACCCTTATAAATCGGGAATTGGAAGTCAAAGAAGAACTACAGGAAGACGCAAGCATTAAGACTGCAGTTCGAGTGGCCGACAAAGCAAGTCCGGGTCGATGGGCGCTGCTTCAAGGCTTCTGTTCACATCTTCATCTGCCGCTTGGACATTCGACTGAGGAAGAATCGAAGTCAGAAGAGGTCGACCGACCGAAGAGCCGAAAAAGCAATCGAAATAAGTAGAGATGCTTTTATTTTTTTCCTATCTATTTCATACCTCAGAAAGGACCGGATTGAGATTCCTGCGCTAAGGCATCGACCGGGCATCAACGAAAGTCGAATAAGGTTTTTATTACTTTACTTTGAGGCGGAGGTTCGAAAAGCCAAAGCCTTAGGATAGATCCGACTCATGGAATGGACGGAGAGATAGGCTTTAGGGTATTCAACGACTTTAGGACTGCTTACCGAGACAACGAACGAAGCGGGGAGTTACTACTATACTTACTATCCAACGATCGGGGCAACGGAAGGAAAGACGCGCATCGGGTATTCTACAAATACACATCTACATGTGGAGATTCCGGAAGTCAACTCCTCG
>NW_011630245.1:0-1053 GCF_000512975.1 Sesamum indicum
ACAATTTATTGATATTAGCAAAAAATAAAATAAAAATTTATATTTATCCCAATTAATTAATTATTAACTTATCCTTATAAGGTTAGTAAATGTTAATTTGAACTGTAATAAATTAGTAATAAAATTAATTAAGCTCATTTAACTATTTTCTAATATTAGTAAATTTGGTGAAACTTTTATTAGTGGATGGATTTATTTGCGAAAACAAACATTAATGGTACTATATATAAATTTTCAAGAGATCTACATATAATTATACCAAAATTAGGGGAATGATATTTCATTTTTTCTTATAATTTGGGTTACTATTTACTAAAAAATATTTTAGTAAACTTTCACCATAAATAATTTAAATTTTTTAGATCAAAAAGTTGAAAAAAATACTTTACATTAGTTTTTAAATTATAGTTATTTGTTCAATTTAGATTGAAATTGTACTATACATCCAATATCAATTATTCTAAAATTTTGTAGTACCATACAAGTTGTATAAATATTAAAAATAAATAAATTAGTAACTAAACACATAATAATTTTAGTTTTTCAAATGAAAACAATAAACATTTTTCAAATTATACTTATTTGCATTTGAGATCAGTTATTTACTTTTCAAAATTATTTTTATAAATAATTGTCAAAAATTATAACCAAAAAAATCTAATTTTTTAAGTAAAACTAGAGAAAATTTCTAATTATTTATATAGATTAAAAATTTCATTCCTAAGTTATAATTATGATTAGGTTTAATTACCTTATCTGAAATTTGGTATATTTACGCATAAATCCCTTGTAATTTTAAAAATAGCATCTAATTCCTTGAAGTTTTTCATTTTTTCGTCTAATAGATCCCACTATTAAACAAAATTCAACCAAAATCCATGTTCACCTCAATTGACTTATCACTTATACAAATCAAATAAATATTTTTCTAATCAAACTACCTTTACACATACACATTTCACACACTAATGCATGTGAGTGGGCTCCTTTATAAGGATAGTTTGGTTAGAAAATATATTTATAGAGGATTTGTTAGACGAAAGTAGACGTAAC
>NW_011630246.1:0-1051 GCF_000512975.1 Sesamum indicum
AAAAAACATTTTTCTTATAATGAACTCTTTTTTATTTATTTGATTTCAATGAATCAAATGAACAAAAAAAAAAAGAGACCCTATTTTTGATCATTCAAAGTTGACATATATTTATCCAGAATCTCTTCCCTAAGTGCTTTTGCCCGGATTGATGGGAAAATATATATGGGGGCCTATATAGGAATTCAGAGAAAATCAAAATTAAGAAAGTTACACAAAGGGTTTTGAATTTGGATCAATTAGTTCCAATGCTTTTAGTAACGAAAGATTTTTTATCTGCCCTTCTGTAGAGAAAAAGTCGATCTATAGAGTTTCAACTTTGAATTTGGATTGAGTTCTTCTTCATCTGCACACACTCACAAGATGGAAGCTGAAGCACCTGCTAACTCCCCTGCAAATAGTGAGGAAGCTCGGATAGACGTTGCTCACAGTATCTAATCTTCTCTAAAAGTTAAAGATATACCAAAATTAGGTGTAATTATCATATTCCCTAGGTTTACACTATTCACATCCACCTGCCACATAGAATTGTGCATCGTCCCCCTCTCAATTGTTTAACTTTACATCTGCCCCTCATATAAGTAGGTTTTCGATTCCCTATAGACGATCTTATTCCCACATTATCAATCACTTAGGAATAAGCCCACCCAACTTGTTCCTAACGCTATGAGGAATATCCTATGCTTCATCATCTGGATGCAATATTCTAATCATGACACCTCTTTCGTGAATTTTTGGGCCTTCTTTTCTATATCACACTCCACTAGGTCTCAAACTCCTAGTTCCTTTTACATAAGTGCTCATCGGAGTATTATTATAGACAACTTTTCAATTATATTAGGTTGTGGAGTGACAAAATTTTCTATCTCTAGGCCCCTCTTGGTCGTATCTAGAACGTTCCTACCGATTGGTGTTTCCATAAATCGTTGTTTCATTAGTGGGTGCTCCTACTTGGAATGAAAATTTAGTAGAAAATGTTTTTACTGACCATCGGCTTGATGCTAAAAAACTTCTAATGGAAAAAGTTCTCTGGTTTGTTCATTTGATTCCT
>NW_011630247.1:0-1049 GCF_000512975.1 Sesamum indicum
TGATTCATTTCAATTCATATTATTGATAAGAAAACTGCAGACTTTGTTTCCACCAAATCTAAGCAAAGCCACCTTCAAAGATGCAAGACCAAACTACAAAATGACCAACAAAGAAATACCTCTTGTTTGGTTTTCATTTTTAACCAATTTGAAAAACAGTACAAAGAAACTGGCAACATAGTGCAATAGAAGTTATAATTGGCTTAAAACCGAATCCTCTATCATCGGAAACATCAAATCATCAGTAATACCACTACCAAAACATAATCTAACTTTAGGGAGTGATTCATATGTAGGAATGGACTGAAAGTTAAATAGACATATTTCCAAGTCCATTCCTAAATAGACGTCCTAAGCAGCTGGACCCTCAGATAAAAATGCTCTTCCTGGTTGACGATTCGCCAATGGCCCATGGCATCCCAGAAGCTGCAAGAGTTTTAACATTTAAGTACCCAATGCAAAGTGCAGAATGTCAACATGGATACGAGATGTTGCTATCAAAAATCAAATGTATAGTTATAATCTGTAAAAAAGGTCTCAATCTAAGGTAACATACCTTGGCATTGACACCATCAGGTAGAATCCTGTTCTCTGATTTCCACTTCACGTAATCCCCGCGGTTAAATTTTGTGAAGCCCCTGAAAATTAAGACCAAAGTAAAATATTTGGGGTGAGGTCTTCAGTATAAATTACATGATATGAGTCATCAAAAAGACCAAAATGAAAAGAGGTGTTAAGAAGCTAACACACCATTTTCTGCTAACAATTATCCTTTGACGACCAGGGAACTTGAACTTTGCACGACGCAATGCCTCCTGAGCATGGTGGCTGTTGCCATCTTTGCAACGGACGGACAGAAGAACCTGCCCGATAGCCACACGAGCACAAGTACCCTGAGGCTTGCCAAAAGCACCCCTCATGCCAGTTTGGAGCCTATCAGCTCCAGCACATGACAACATCTTGTTGATACGCAGCACATGGAAGGGATGGACTCTGACCCTCAAATGGAAAGCATCTTTTCCAGCAAACTTGGTCATGTACTTGTTGCA
>NW_011630248.1:0-1045 GCF_000512975.1 Sesamum indicum
ACTCCAATGCCACCTCGTTCCTATCTTATTTTTACAATACCGGAACATCCTCTGCGCCGTGCCCTGGATATGCCATTTCCGCCTAACCCGAATCTCTTGACTGAGCTGCATTTCCAATCCGTTTAGTCAGTCTCGTACCCTACCGGGCAGACTACTTCATGTCCCAATTTATGAGGGTTAATATCTTCCACGTCCAGAGAGAGGAGATATGTAATAAGAGGAGACCGAGCTTACTAATAGTAGAGTGGAATCTTTCCTCCAACGGACCCCTCTCCTGCGCTTATAGTGCCCAAAGCAAAAATCTATGGTTTTTCAGCTTGGCTTGAGCCCGTCGCCGTCCTTTACTTTCACTTGCTTCTCTTCCTTCTGGCCAACCCTTCTTATCAGATAGGAGATCCCATCCCGCCATATCTAGTGAGGGAAGCCGAGCCGGTCAAGAGAAGGTTGGCTCTCGTAAACTCGACGATAAGTCCTCAGTTTGGGTTTCTTCCCTTGATACTATTCAAATTTAGCAGTACAAGCCATTTTCCTACATGAAAATGGTCATATAACCAGTTTTGCTGTTTTGATAGCAATGGTACGTACAGGAGTTAAACTGTGAAGATAGACTAGCCAACTCCGAATGAGAAGATACACTATACTCTGTATAGCAACTGTAGAACGAAGCAAGCGGAGGCTGAGAATGAAAAATCTTCTTTTTCATTTCCTTGAGCACTACTAGCGCCTAGACTAGTAGACTCTCTAGACTAGTCTAGACTCCTAGACTCGCTTCTCGTTAGACTCGCTTCATATATTACGCTCGTTCCTAGCGCATACGTTATTGAATGCTAACGCGGAAGACGCTATATGTTAATAAGAAGCCGTTGTGCGTGAGTCTCAGTATAAATTCAACATTTCCTTGTTCAGAACGCTTTGACCCTTTGCCATAGTATAGTTATGGAGATTCCAGATTCGCGGGAAACAATAGAAAGAATTTCTTTGTGGACAGAATAGATAACCAAAGAACAGACAGGAGCAAGCCAGAGACCTATTCCATATGAGCTAG
>NW_011630249.1:0-1044 GCF_000512975.1 Sesamum indicum
TTGATGAAGCAAATGGGTTTTGATTCCTATAGATTTTCGATTTCATGGCCAAGAGTTTTGCCAGGTAAGTAATTTGGGTATGGTAGAATTATAAGGATCAATATTTTGCAATAATCAACGATACGTTTGAATTAAGTCTACTAATTAATAATCTATAATAGGTGGAAGAACTTTCGCTGGAATCAATAAGGAAGGAATCGATTACTATAATGACGTTATCAACACTGTTAAAGCCAATGGTTGAAATCCAACTCTACATATCTCAACGCTTTCTATATCGTTTCTTATTTTCTCAAGTATTATAATGATGAAATATTAACTTGAATTATATCACTTTGGGAAAGACATGATACCATTCGTAACTCTCTTTCACTGGGATCTTCCCAATTGCTTACAACTGGAGTATGGTGGCATGTTAAGCGACCAAATAGTGTAAGTGACTATATTGGATATTTGCTTCTTATGATGTTTTAGTAGTGATATGTACTCAGTTTGTGTTTCAATGATATGCAGGAAGGATTTTGTTGAGTTCGCAGAGCTATGCTTTCAAGAATTTGGTGACCGGGTGAAATTTTGGACAACATTTAACGAGCCATGGAGCTACATAGTTCATGGATATACGCCTGGGGATGAGTTCCGTAAAGACGACCCTACAGACAACAACTCAACAATCAATCAACGTTCATGTCAAAGTGGTCAGATGTACTTCCCTCATAATAGAGTTTATAGAACAATAAGACGATGTGAGATAACCAAAACCATTAGGGACACTTGGTTCCATGTGAATGATCCGGCCAAAGATGCATATACTGCAGCAAGAAATATGCTTCTTTGCCACTCAGCAGCAGTCCAATCGTATAGACAGAAATTTCAGGTACAAAACTTTTAATATGAATAAGAGTAATAGATAATTAGCCAGCATTTGGCAAACATTTCATTTTCAATTTCATTGTTTGCAGATGTATCAAGACGGGCAAATAGGAATAGTTCTCAACTCCAGTTGTCATTATCCTTATGATAGTACTTTACAGGATGACAAGGATG
>NW_011630250.1:0-1041 GCF_000512975.1 Sesamum indicum
AAACCCTTTTGGCCAAATAGAAAATAAGCTAACCAGTAATCATGAAATCAAAGGAAGTGAGAAATAGATGAAATATCATAATCAAGAATCTCACCTAATATTCTTATGTTCAAGAATTAAATCTTTCTTGCAAGCAACAACAATAATCTAATAGCATTAGGTCTATGTGATGCGTGTTTGTAAGGGTTTAAAATAAATATTTATTGACTTATATTAAAAATAGTATCTTAATTTTATAGTTTTTGCCTCGAACTATATAAATTAAATTAATTTAATTAAAAAATAATAAGCAATTTATTTTTTTATATATTTTTTTAAATGCAACAATCTATCTCTTTGTTTTTTTAAGATGAAACAACTTATCTTTTTATTTAAATGAGATAAATTTATTTATTCGTAATATCATAAAAAGTAAAATTACATTCAATCCATATATTTGAGTCCAATGCAACTTGATATGAATTAAAATATTCTAAAAAGTAATAATACATCCAAATTTGCTGTTATGAAACTTTGACCGGGAAAAAGGTAGTCATTAATGACAACAAAATTTAGAGTTAGGAGTCCAACGTTTGATCTCATCTCATGCTCAGGTTTTTTTTTCTACCCAAACGCGCATACACATCTAAAAGGTCAATAAAATAATAATAATTATACAAACATTATATGAAATTTTTAAATATATTACAAGAAGGAATTATATTTAATCATCATCTGCAGTCATTTTCTGTAATCATATTTCCCGTGTTAAATATAATTTTGAAAGGAACGGTTTTCTTATAATATATGGGAAATTCTTTAACATAATTAAAATGTATTAATAAAAAATTTTTTGATGATATTAACAAAGAATTTGGATGGGGGCTATGCTTGGAGTCATTTTTTGATGATTAACATGCAAGTTTCAACACCTAAATCTCATTGGAATGTTTATTTCATTAAACTAGTAGAAGTGTTCCTTTTGTGGTCGGTGTGCAACATGTTGTATTTTGAGTCATTGAAAGATAAAGGTTTAAGTAATATTGAAGATTATTGTGCCAA
>NW_011630251.1:0-1041 GCF_000512975.1 Sesamum indicum
GAGTTTTCTGCCCGGTTCGCCTTCTATAAGGACTCCCGCTGGAAGTCGACTCTGGCCCAATACGTTTGGAGTTGGAGCCAAACCTTGTTGGCCAGTCAAAGTGGTCTAACCAGGCTGGATAGGATGATGGAAAGTATCTTCCGGATTTACTTATCGGTTAACACGTGGAACACCCAGAACATGGACTCATTTGTTACAGTCCCACCAGTAGGTCATCTACAATAATAAAATTAAACAAAAATTCAGTAAATTTCATTAAATAATTAGATTATTAGATAAAACAAAATTAAATTAAATTTTATTACCTTCATGCTCTCATATCACAAATGCTGGTAGTCTTCCGGCATCTACCTCAGGCATGGCGATGGGTGGGGAAAGTGTCCCCGTCACCACTGCATTGATGCACTCGTGAAATCGGCAGTCAGATCTAAAAGGACATGTTTATATTAGACATTTTCAATATAAAATAATACTAAAAAAAATTGATAATCAAATTTACCTTGCGCCGTCGTGGCTGATGTATTGGGAGCGCTGATGGTGGGTGGAATTGATAGTAGTGGTGGAGCAGCCGTCAGGGTGCCAGACTGGTGTATTGTCTCATCAGCTGCTGGTGCAGCTCTAGATGCTCCAGCATCATCTGGAGTCTACGGGATGGGGGCCGGGGGACGGTGTGGTCATGTCAAGTGGTGTGGGTAGTCGAAGAACTGCTTCCCCAACTTGGGAAGCATCTGGCAAAGCTGGTAGAAGTGGTGGGCCACGACCATGACCACGTGATATAGGAGGCGTACCACTAAACAAGATCTAAAAAACTATTGAGAAGTATTTGTCTAAATTTTATGATTATTCACATTAATATGTAAATAAAAAAGAATATACTAATTCTTACACATCGGTATATATATAATAGACACTTAAAAAAGCAAGAAGAATAACAAATACTAGAGGGTTGGATATTACAAAAAATAAAGCGCCTTCTGGAATATCCAACCCTCTAAGGTCAACCATCCTCTAACAGCTTCCGGAACGTTTCCTGCAAAACAA
>NW_011630252.1:0-1040 GCF_000512975.1 Sesamum indicum
CCAGAGGCCACCGATCAGTGGCCGCCGAGAAATCGTAGCAAAAGGTATCCATGGCACCTTTCAACCTAATCAGAGGTGCCCCCTGGTCAAAGGTCCCATCTTCTGGGATCCTCTTTAACACAGACGCCATCCAACCGGTCGTAGCAATCTCTGATTCATGTAGTTACCAATGGCAAATATACGGCGCTGGGAAGCGCCTTCGAGGGTCTGACCCAGTCGGCCTGTAGACCCAGGGTAACCGTTATCCCTGGCAGATGGCAAGAAAGGTCCTATCCGGGACCGGGACTCAAACCAATCAAGGTCGTGTCCTGAAAAGAACTTCTTTTTCACATCGCGGGGATAACGGGTTCTCTGATACCTGAGAATACCCGGGGACTCCAGTCCTTCCTTAGAATGGATCACGTTTAGCAAGTCCGCCCAGCTCTTCAGCTCAAAATTCAAAGAAAGTGAAACCAGTGACGGAAGGCTATGAATCTTCATAGCTACCGGAGAAAGCACTATTCCCAACCCTTAACCTTACAGTAAAAGAATTCATTGCCAATCTCTCATACGTAGACCTTTCTTTTTTCCGAAGAGAGCGATGCTAACATCAGTAGCTAGGAGCCTCTGATACCGCGAGTGCCATACTAAGACCAGCGACTTATTGCGACCCGCTTCAGACAAATCTATGTCTGCCTCCATCATCATGAGTAGCATCGACAAACTCTCCTTCGTTCATGTCTTTTGATATGGTCTTTCGTGAGACAATTGGGATTGAGCTTAGTGGAATGGAATTTCGAATGGAAGAGAGAGAGCGGAAATACGATTGGCAAGACCATTCATTTCATCTAGAACCCTTTCTAGTATAAGTTTGCCCGGGTCCTCACATAGTCTAAGAGAATGGGAGCACTCACTGGCTTCTCATTCCTTTCACCCGGCTAGGAAGCGAGAATTCAAGATCAGGATAACTTCCTATGACAAGGACAGTTCTTTTTCTCATGTGAGACCTACTAGAATACAGAAGAGAATGGGATCAAGACTCTTCATTAGTGGTCTCCACT
>NW_011630253.1:0-1039 GCF_000512975.1 Sesamum indicum
CCTTGGCACAAATGCTTTGCCTCTGTGTCGGAATGAAAGTCCCAGCTCCATATTTTTCATCATGACCTCAGAAATTATTTTACCTTCCAAACCACTTCTATTTTAATTTTATCAAATTATCGAGTGAAAACTGAAACTCAATTTCAGAGAAGATGAATGAATCTTGTTAATGGTAGGGGGATGAGAATGGGTAGAAGAAACAAAAGTTGCAAGTTTTGACCAAGAAATGCTTCAAAGTTCAAGGTGGGCAGAGTTGGCAGCATACGAGGGTACCAGTGTCATTTCCAACTTTTATTGTTTATTTAGTATGTAATATGTTGTCTTATCATGGTATCTTATGGGAATTTGAATCGTCCACTCGTTTTTCTTTTAGTTTTATTTAGCAATACTTCATTATGCACTATAAATATTCTGTTGGGGAGCTAACAGGCAGCAGAACTTTGCCTATAACTAAACTACCGTCCTTGCTTCTGACTCAACCTGTCTTTTTAACTAATTTTAACGTCCTCATGTATGTTTTTATTCTTTCAACTTGATGCACATCTTTCTGGTATGTCCAATCTCAAAAGGCGAGAAAGTATTAAATATATATGTTCCAATATTTTAATTGGTGTTAAAAATATGTGACTTTATAATATTTTTATTATATATCTGATATTAGTTTAATAATAACATAATTAATAAAAATATACATCAAATTATCTAAATACTTACACTAACGTTATATAGTTATATATATACACTAAATTAAAAAAAATTAATAAATGCTTAAAAGGAATCCAATAATACTAGCTTATAGTATGTGATTTTCAAATTATGTTTGTCTAATACAGGTTTTTTCCAAATAATTGAATTATATAATATATTAATTATAATAAAATAGATAAACATAAGATATTTTCTAAAAGTAAAATAAATGTTAATGGTCATGAAAACATAATTTTTAAATATGATGATGGAAATTTAAATTTTTATATCTTTCAATTCTAAAAAAAGAAAATAAACTACACAGTGATTGATCTCATTTTATATGCATATA
>NW_011630254.1:0-1039 GCF_000512975.1 Sesamum indicum
TAGTGCGATAATTTTTTAAAATAAATATATAACCAAGTAACTAATTTTCTTAATATATTAATAAAATAATTTAATATTTTAATTATTAAGTGGGATTAATTATATACATATTCAATTAGAAAATTAACAAAATAATTTAAATTTAAATAAATATAAATAATACAAAAATATATAGAATCATATTATTCAATTCCATAAATATTATCTACTTTTTTGTAATAAGAATTTATAAATTGATCTATTAATTTTAAATATTTAAAATAATTTATACAAGTATAATAATTTTGTAATTTAAACTTTTGTGTCCTAGTAACTCATTTTATTATTTATTCAATAAATAATTTAATATTTAGTTAGTAAGAGGTGTAATTTATATATACAATTTCAATTAAAAAAAAGTAGTAAAAATATTCAAGTAAAATACTTAAAATTTAAATAAGTATAAATTATTAAAAAATATATATTAAGTTATTTATTCATTCAAATAATATTGCTTTGACAATTCCTCCACCATTTTAAATGAAAATAAAAAATTAATCTTCTAATTCTAAAAATTTTATATTCTGATAATTTTTTAATTATACTTATAACCTAGGAACTAATTTTATTAATATTAAATAGATAATTTAATATTTTAATTTTTAAGAGATGTAAATTATATACTTATTCAATAGAAAATATATTAAAATTTAAATTAGTAGGAATCATACAAAAATATGAGAATCATATTATTCATTCTCATAAATATCGCTTTGACACCCTCTGGTAATAAAAATTTAAAAATATGAAATTTAAAATAATTTATAATAGTGTGATAATTTTTTATTTTAAATATTGTATATTAAATAAATATTTTAATATTTTAATTATTAAATGGTAATTTATACAAGTATGATTATTTTTAATTTACATAATATTAAGTAAATAATTTAATATTGTAATTATTTGAAGTGTAATAGTATTAATAACATAATAAATCCTCTCCATGGGTGATTTCATTTAATTATTATATACAATTCAATAAAAAAATGTAATAGAA
>NW_011630255.1:0-1039 GCF_000512975.1 Sesamum indicum
GCTGAGAGATGGTGGGAAAAAGTCGAAGATGTGATGAACTTAATAAATTGCACTCCAGAGGATCGACTTAACTATGTTGTTTCTTTGTTCGTGAGTAATGCCTTGATTTGGTGGAGGTCTGTAAAGAGGGGATATGAGCCAACGGAAATAACTTGCGCTGAACTTCAGAAAGAGTTTGATGATCAATACAAACCCAAGATGTACCCAGATAGGAAGAGAATGGAGTTCCTAAATTTGGTGCAAGGGGATGAACAGACGGTGGCAGAATATGAACTTCGTTTTGCAGCATTAGCCAAGTATGCACCAGAAGCAATAGCGACGCAGGAGGATTGTTGTTACCATTTTGAGCAAGGGCTACGATTGGAGATTAGAAGAGGCATCGCAGTCAGAGTTACAAATTTTAAAACTCTTGCAGAATCAGCAGTCCGAATGGAAGAAGCGGTAATGGAGGACAAGAAGAAGGGGGAAGAGAAAAGAAAATCAACATATATAACAGGGGAATGGAGTAGGTTGACCAAGAGGGGAACCGGTCGCTCATTCTCAGTGGCAAGTGGGAGTTTTACACGTGGTGGTCCCATTTTTCGAGAAAGTAGTGGACAGAGGTTTGGGGGATCCATGGGCATTAACAGAGGTTCTTTCAAACGCAACTCATTTGTTACGCCTTCTACTGGATCAGGAAGGGGAGTTGGACTGAGTTATGGTCGAGGACCAATGTTTCCTCCGAGCTGTTTTACCTGTGGAAGACAACATCAAGGGTCATGTTGGCGACGGGATGATACACCGAAGACTTGCTATCGCTGTCGAGGTAGAGGACACATCGCCAGAAATTGTTCCAGTCAGACTATAGGTGTCGTTGAAAGTGTTGCTAGCGGGACTCAGAGCCAAAGTAGTATTGGGGGTAATGGCAGAGGAGCTAGTAGAGGTAGAGGTAGAGGTAGAGGCACGGGCAACAGAGATAGTGGCCACAATATTGGTAGCGGTATGAGGGGGGCTGGAGCACAAGTTACTCAGGGACAGACCCAGGCAAGGATATATAACA
>NW_011630256.1:0-1039 GCF_000512975.1 Sesamum indicum
GACAGTCCCATTTTCCATGCTGAGTCAAGAGAGGACTATTTGAAGAGACGTTCAGTCCACAAGCGGCATGGTTCCAACAACTTCAAGCATTCGGCCTACGTGCTTGCAAGTGTTTAAGTATGGTCAACCGCAAAGGCGGGTTTGCGTGTTTGCTGAGGATGGCAACACCTCGTGTGGGGAAGAGAGTGCGAAGCGTGCGCACAGACTCCACACTTCATTCATTCTAGATCGATTCAGGTGTATTTGAGGCACTATTTTGACGGACAACACATATTCAGGGGCGCACTTGACAGGACTTGGAGCACAATTTGCTACCTACCACTTGAGATTGTTGGGAAGAGAGTACATAATGCATTTACAGATTCCCGACCTACGTTATGAATGAGTGTATTCAGACACTAATCCATGGGCGCAAACAATCAGAGAGCAACAGTTCAAATAGAGTATACAAGCATACACAGACTCCATCATCAGTTGAGCAATAGTTGGGAAGAGAGTGTAGAGAGGCACAAAATTCCAACAACGGTTGAGCAACAATTGGGAAGAGAGTGCAGAGCGAGACACAGACTTTCAACTCTAATGGTCTACATTGTGGAAGAGTGTAGAAGAGTAAACAGACTTCCAACATGAGCGACATTGGAGAAGAGAGTGTAGAAGAGTACATAGACTTCCAACTTAAGGCAATAATATAAAATGTAGTGAATTGAGGCACTATTTGTGGAGAGTTATCCGCCACTTTGGGAAGGGAGATGACCTACGAGGGCTACGGCGTCCGCTGCTTTTATGCCCGTGAGCGCTTCGTCGTCTGTTTTCATCCACCTGCACGCGCGCACACCGGCAAGGTCTAATCTGCACCGTCTACTGCCGTCCGCCTGCAAGCATTAGGGCATCTACAACCGTCCGCCTCAACGTGTGCACATCGGTAGTGGTTGGCCCAAGTGCGCGCGCACATCGGCAGGGGCTGCCAGCGAGCAAGACCAACTTATGCCGCTTGCCTGCGCGCGTGCGTCGGCAGGGTCTACACAGGTGCGCGCACGTC
>NW_011630257.1:0-1037 GCF_000512975.1 Sesamum indicum
GTTTACTTTGTTTTCTCCGATCAATTACCATAGACCTGAGGTATGACAAATAACAAGGCCCTTTTCCTTTCCATTCAAAGATTCAAGAAATTTAAGGTTTTTGAATTCCACATGTGGGTAATGATATTATGACAAGTGTTGTTTGTTGTGGATTTAGCCTGTTTGTATCTTGTTTGCTTTGTTATCTATTGTGCATATAAGCCATCTTTTGGCTGTATCTACGTGGCTCTTTTTGCCAGTTTTGGTTTCTGTTCTTGAAAGTCATGATTACAAACACCCTCATTATGAAGTTTTCTTTGGTTTCCAATAATTCTCTTAGTTAGTTTTGTTATAATCATAATTGTTTTCTTGCTGCTGTAATCTTACCTTAGTTCTACGATGTATCCCTGAACTTTTCGACAATGAGATGATGATGGTGGGAAGAGTCCTCATCTTTCTGTACGATTATCATGCTCAAGTTATAAATTCCTAGTTTTGCCAAGGGTCTTGCATATGCCTGCTTGATTGTTTAATATATATCTTATTCTTCATGTTTATGAGATTCATCAACATTCTGTTTCTGTTTAAGGGCCCTGGAAACCATTAATAAACATGTGTTGTTTGATCACTTTATTCTTTTGGCATCTTGCTAATTTAACTTCTTCACTTTTTGAACTGCGCCATGTGATTTCTTTAGCCTCAACACATGTAGCATACAACTATAAAACACCATATACTTGATATATCATTTTTCAGTTATACGTGTAACATGCATTCATTTAATTCTACAAGTGAAGCACGTCAGTTCGTATATGTGATTCATACTTGTCTTTTACAAGAGAGATGACTAGAATTTGAATTTGCGTTGCCAATTTCGTGCAAAGTAGATATATAACCTCGTCTCCATAAGGATTGTGTGGGAATCAAAAGGTTAAGTAGGATTTAAATGCTCGACATATGTTGGCTGCTAAAGTGTGCTTCTTTACGACATTTTAGAACCTAATGGTAGCCTACTTATCTTGATATTCCTCTCTTCAAGTTTCTAACTAAAAAGTAAC
>NW_011630258.1:0-1036 GCF_000512975.1 Sesamum indicum
ACCACACCAATGAGTTTGAATTCTGTCGTAAAGAGCAAAAGGAGTTCGAGAAAGCATGCCCGTTTTGATGAGCAGCAAAGACCCTTTCCTCAATCTTATCAAAATAATAACAAACTCCCATCTCCAACAAGTGATATTCTGTTGAATTTTACTTTTGACTGATCCGTTTATGGGTTCATGAGAGATCATTTGCAGGAAACTCTGTTCAGTGTCTACAAATGCTCGCAGCTTGTTTTGAGTATAGCAGAAATGGTTTCCAATAATTCTGTCAAGAAATGTTGCCTTTTCTTTTAACTTGTTTCTGGAATTTCTCATGAAATTCTTGTATGCATGCATTCAGTCTTGAAACAGCAGACGTGTTGGGGAAAGGATTTGCTTGTGAGATTTTTCTCCTTCAGATATGTGATTATGACGAAATTTTTAGAGATAATCAAACACATTTTCACCGCTCTCAAAGAACATAAATTATAATATTTTTTACCTTTTTGACACGTTTTTTCAACTGTTAAATTAAGTTGAGATTATATTTATGTGACAAATAATTAATGAGAAATTTTGACTCGATCAGGTTTTGGGTCGAATTTGAATCAACCAATAAAAAAAGTGACATATGGTAAAGTATTTATACTTTGTGATTTGATCCGATCGAATTTGATTTGAATAAAAAGAATTTACTAACGGAAAACAAATTGTTTGCTCATTGTCGTGTAATTAAACCCCACTTAGAGAGTTCATTACTCATGCATGCAAAAGGCAAAAATGTTTTAATTACACTCAGAAAACTAATACAATCTTATTACAATCAAAACTAATATATTATAACATATGATCTTCTATCACACTTTCACGTTACATACGATCATAAACACAACAACTCACAAAATATAAAAGAACAACCATCCCACATTCAAGACAATCCAGAAACATGAAAACCATCACATTCAACGCACAAAAGGAATCCAAGAAAAAAAAAAACAATCAAATCCAACTCAGAACTGCTCCCCACGCCCAGAAGTAGATGTGGATGGAGAAGAAC
>NW_011630259.1:0-1035 GCF_000512975.1 Sesamum indicum
TGGGGCTAACAATCGGAAGCGTTCTATACCTGCAGGATCATCATCTCCACCCATAACTCAATGGGTTGGTCAGAGGCCACAGAAGATTTCTCGAACGAGGAGAACAAACCTAATTCCTGTATCGAACCACGATGATGTACAGATGCAATCTGAGGGATGCTCACCTTCAGATTTCAGTTCCCGGTTGAGCGCTGGTGGTACCAGTGCTTCTTTACCAACAAAGAGTTCAGCCAGTGCAAACCAGAATACTAAACTTAAACCTGAAAATGTTCCATCTCCTGCAAGATTTTCTGAAAGTGAAGAATCTGGTGCTGGTGAAATCAGAATAAAGGAGAAGGGTTTAGACCGTGCAGATGTGGAGGAAAAGGATGGAAATGCTGTGCAGAATGTTGGGACTACCACGGTTCCAATGAAAAAGAATAAAATTATGGTCAAAGAAGAAATTGGTGAGGGTGTGAGGAGACAAGGGCGTAGTGGAAGAGTCTCGCCATTTTCTAGGACTAGCATTTCTCCCACTAGAGAGAAGATGGATAACTTGATGCCAACCAAACCTCTACGAAATGCAAGGCCCGGTTCTGATAAGAATGGAAGGTGCTGGAACTTTCCTCGCAGATTATCTGACATCAACTTCTATGTTTCCTTTTGTTGTTTCCTCTTACTCATGAAGGCGTTTGGTGTTACTATTACAGCAAGTCAGGCCGTCCTCTAAAAAAGCAATCAGAGCGCAAAGGCTTTTCTCGTCTTGGCCACATGGCTACCGGGGGTTCCCCAGATTGTAGCGGTAAGCCTTGATGTAATGCATTGTTGGAATATCTTTGTCTTTTCCTTGCCTTGCATGCCTTCGATGTCAATGCAGCATTGGAGAAAATTAGCCATTTATCCTTTTGATGATTCACATGAATTGGTTAGTGGATGATACTTTTCTTGCTGTCAGTCTATCTCCTCTTAGTTCTCCATATGCTGCTCTGACTGCATGGGCTGTTGGTAATGCTTATACGTGCCTTCGACCACTGCATTAGATATCTAAGAACTAGC
>NW_011630260.1:0-1032 GCF_000512975.1 Sesamum indicum
AGAATGAAGGGATAATTACGCTCTATTCCCTTAAGGTTTGACTTAATTATATGTAAATTTTTTGTGATTTGAAATATTAGATTTGACGCTCTTGATTTTTTTTTGTCTAACAAACAAGTTTTTTCATTAGTCAAAATTCACTGATTTTACTGTCACTAACCAAAAAAATCGGATAAAAATTTATATTCACCCCCGATTGACTTTTTTTTAATTTATTGCAGGTCAAATAATTTTTTTTATAACCAAATTACCTTTATACGTCTTCACACGTTAATGCGTGTGAGAAGGTATATCTTCACCATTATGAGGGTAGTTTAGTTGAAAATAATTGTTGGATCTGCAATGAAGTCAGTAATAAGTTAATCGGGGCAAATATAAATTTTCATTCACTTTTTTTATTAACATCAATAAATTGAGTGAATTTTAACTAACAAAGAGACTTATTTATCAAACCGAGCAAATACTATGAGAGGTTGGAACTTCGAATTCTATTGCCTACTTCTTGACTCATTATATACTTTAATGAATCAAAACCAAAGTTGGACAGACCTTTCACCTTTACGCAACGCAATTTTGTCGTCCAACGCTTGAACTGATATTAGACAAGGAGGTTACTCTCGGGGCCCTTTTTATTGCATTACTACAAAGCCGTCTGTTTGGCCCTTCCATTGGACTCCTCATGTTGGTTTGTCCCACGATGTGCGAATTATGTTACATCAAACTTTATACGTTGATGTTTCAAAAAAATTGAGGTTTTTCACGGTGGTTGTTTTTTCATTTTGTCATCGAAACTTTTTAAGTTAATCATCACGCGCACCACATTACACCCCACCTTGAAGAAATTCAGATCATCTCTCCGCTTTTCCTTTTTTCGTAAACGCTAATGATTGCAAATGATGGTTTCTTCCTGTGCAAGAACGTGATTGTGTTGAAAATTTTGGACTTCGTTACAGCATTTCATGTAGAGTCGACATACAAATTGAGCTTAATTATCATGCATGCTCTAGTGTATATATATATATATATATATAT
>NW_011630261.1:0-1032 GCF_000512975.1 Sesamum indicum
TATGCCCGTTTCCTTCATGGGATCGCCCGGAGTTCCCCACCCAAAAGACTAAAGTCCCGGTTTCTGGTTTAGATTCTGTCAACAGGGCTCGTTCAAAGAGGCCACAGAAAAGAGATTAGATTACATTGGCCGGCATCTTTCTTCATTCTTGGGCTTAGCAATGTCAGTTGTTAATAGTATCATACGAGAAAGCTGAACTACTACCAGTACCAGCATTAATGAATAACAGAAGAGTTTGACTCTCTCTCTGAGTAGGTTGGCGTTCCGCCTGTCTATCTAGCAAGGAAGCAACCTCGAACTCACTCTATCTCTTCCTGGTACAACCACCCGGGCTTACAGAAGAAGATTTCAGTCAGAAGGATCCATAATTGGGGGAGTTTCGGTAAGACATGAAAAAAGCTATACTATAGAGAATGTTGTTAAATAGTCTATATAGCCTACATTACTGTCATAGGATCCCGGAGATTGCATAGTCTCTTTAACCACTATTAGTAGCACAGAGAGCTACATCTCCATATGATGATACGGTATATAAGATCTGACTTTCCGCTATATGCCTCGGGTAAAGGTGAAGGTAGCGCGAATAAGCTTCTGGCTGTTCATATTGGTTCTTATCGAATGCGGGGAACTTTACGAGAACTTTTAGAACTCCCCTTTTAGTAAGAAAACTAAACAGAACCGGGTTTTCTTTTCCCATAGGTTTCTATCTATCAATTACGAGGGTAGGTACGTCCAGTCAAGTAATCCAAGACTTGGACAATACCGCATACCAAGACTTCACAACAAACAACTTTCTTTCCGGGAGGTCAGAGGAAAACATAGGACAAGATGAGCCCCCCATATCGAAAAATTTCATAAGAGAACACATCAGGTTTACAATAGCATTCCGCTTCTCAATCCGCTTTAAGCGTCAAGTACCAATAAAGGTTCAGTGTGCCTTCGTTCAGTGAAACGAACACGGGAAAGACTTGATGCCTACTCCTGATCTTAAAAGCTGAAAGGAAGATTTCCAGATAGAGAGAAAGATCCATT
>NW_011630262.1:0-1030 GCF_000512975.1 Sesamum indicum
GAAGAAGAAAAAACCTCCTCATCTTTCTTTCATTCTCCGGAAAGGTAGGTTTCATACCGAAAATAGTCTTAGTCCTTGATCCTCTGTCGCTGTATGCAGATGAAGCTATTTACTCTTGAAGCTTTGTGTAGCATAAAAGCTGTAAGTATTAGAATATAGATAGGTTGTCGCTGATCCGCTGTGACTATTAAGCCAGCTTTCTTTCCCGGCGCTTCTGCTTTCTGCCATAGAGGTTTTCGGTTAAAATGATCGAAATCAGACCTCAGACTCAGCCTTTCAGAAGAGATCTCCCGTTCTGGAAAAAGACTTTCTTGGCTACCATTCTCGCTCAAATCCTCAATTGTCACGTAAGTCCAGGGAAATTCTTTCATGAGGCCTTCACTGAGCTCAAATCAAACTGGAATGAACTCCTTTTTAGCTCGTGAGCAAGCCCTTCTCTGTCCCAAAGTCCAAGTTCTGTTCTACATGCCATGTTCAGTCTTATAATTTCCCTATAAGGGCTTTGTTCTTTGGACTTTTTTGATCTTAAGTGAAGATAGATGATAAGACAGGGCGAAGACTGACAACGAAATTCTCTTAAGTTTTGCTTGCTTAGTGGAAGATGCCTATAATGTTTTTGCTAATGAATGCGGATAGGATATGGGTAGCTCCATCACCTCTCGTCGATACAGCGGCTTCACCTCTTTCTTTTTCTGACTCGGAAATGAACCCTACAAGGCTACCGGAAGACATTGCCACCTTGACTACCTTTCTTTAATTGTTGTCAAGTATGGAAGGAAAGTAGAGGTAGGGGATGTCAGTAGGTCAGTTCATTTCTTTTCCTTAACCCCACTCACGGAGTACATCATTCAACTTGTTCCCGAACTCGACCATGGTAGAGTCAGATAGTCTGTCTTGTTTCCCGATGTGAGAATTTTCTCGTTTCCCTTTTTTATATATTTCCATCTTTTATATATATGAATTGACGTTTTCCCGTGCCTAAAGGGACATCGAAAATGAAAACTTTGACACTTTGTATAGCTGGCAAAAA
>NW_011630263.1:0-1028 GCF_000512975.1 Sesamum indicum
TAATAAAAAAAATTATAAAGATGCTGGTGCAGGAGCAACAAGAGGAGCAGCAACTGGACCAGGGATGACATCACCACTGCTCAAAATTGCCAACATTTCTCGATGTTTTTCTTCTTGGTTCTTGCAAAGAGCTGGCAAAGATACTCCTACATAATTTATAACATCTATTCAATTAATCATTGAATATATGCGTCCCCAAGGGGCATGTCAATAGTTTGGCACAAGACATCTATGGGAGGTCTTATGTTTAAATCTTGGGTATGTGCATATTAACAAAAATAAATGATCGAATATATGCTTTGATTAAGTTTCAAAAAATTTTGGAATAAACAAGCAAGGTATAATAAAAAAGATTAGTAATTAATATTTGGATAAATTACATTTTTCTATTCTAATTATGTCCGTTTTTATATTTTGTCATCATTTTTTTTTTGTATCACTTACCATCTCAACTATGTGAAATTTGAGCTATGCCATATATGATCGTCTTTTTGTTGATTTTTCTATTGAAAAAACATCACATGTTGTCCATATGTGAAAATATCACATTATATAACTTTTAAATCTCACATGTGCATTGCATGTGCTAGTTTCTCAATAAAAACTTTGGTTTAAAAAGAGTTATAAATGGCAAAGTGCAAAATTTTGTAAAGTTGAGATGGTAAGTTGACAAAGAAAAGTTTAGATGCCAAAGTGTAAAAATGATCATAGTTCACATGAAAAAATATAATTAACTATTAATATTTTATATGGAATAATTAAAGGTAATTACCTTCGCCGGCAGCAAGGTTGAAAAATAGGTCGATAATGTTAGGGCAGTTATGGTAGCAAGCAGGAGAACAGAGACGGGCAGTGAACTCTGATGAGAGAAATGTGTCGGAGGATATTCCGACGGATTCACGGCAAACGCCGCATGCTTTCACGCACTGATCTGTCTCAATGTATCCGGATAATTTATCCACCACAACCTCTGATGTCTTACACTTTTTTTCTTGTGCATTTTTGCAATTCTCCAACACACACCTCTT
>NW_011630264.1:0-1027 GCF_000512975.1 Sesamum indicum
CAACCCTCCACCCCATGATCGATGTTGGCCTCGCCTGTGATGGGCGACCGCGATCGCCTTTGCTACTTGACGACTACCACTGCCCAGGGGTGGCGAAGCCGCCATTGCCAATTTTTTTTTTAAATTAATTTTAATTAATTTAATTATATAATTAAAAGAATATTATATTAAAAATATTAATGTAATTATATAATTATATATTTACATATAGTATTTAGATATTATTTTAAGATTTATTAAATTATATATTATATATTGGTGATGCCTTCTAATATTGGACCAAGCCCACAAGCTAGGCATACTAACAGTTGGCTTATCGGTAAGACGGATAAAGCCAATCAGCAGGGAAGAAAGACCCACAAGCTTACTTGCTACTTTACTGAACTAGCAGACTCAAGAAATAAGCTCATTTCAACTAGACACGTTATCATACAGTTGAGTGGACATACAATATAGCTTGCCAACACATTTGTACACGTCATCTTAAAATACTTCAAGTGGTTCCAAGTAAACTGGTGGCAAATGAGCTGCAAAATCTACAATTACCAACTCTCGAATTTTTAGGCAAACTTGGTAGGGTTCAGTCCAACTCACGTATCTCAATTATCAATCACCAACGGTTTGTTGTGGATGATAGCCAATTCAAAGAGTTTTCTAGTGGCGTATGGAACTCAGTAATTGACTCCGTATGCAACTCTATAAAAGCCTATAAAAAGAGATTTTGTGCAGGCTTTTAGTATCATCAATCCATACTCTCAAATTCTCACTAATTTTCATTGTTTTCTCTCTATTCTTAGGCTGTCGTTAGCTTATAATTTACACTCCACACGAATATTCATCATTTTTAATCATATCTTACCATTATTCTCATTTTATTTCAATTTTTTTCATAAAATCGTTACTGACTTAAACATCGGAGTGCTAACATCTGTTTTGCAGGGTTAGTCTTTTAATAATTATAAGAATTTCTTGAAGATCTTTCTACTCTTGTGGTGTGACCAAATTTCTAGCATGCATTATATATTAT
>NW_011630265.1:0-1024 GCF_000512975.1 Sesamum indicum
AATGAGCCTCTTAAATCACATCCACTGAGAGACAAGGTAGTTAGATGTGAGAAGTTAGCAAAGAAATTAAGAACTGCTGACGACATCTGAATGCCATCGAGATAAAGCTCTCTTAGCCCGGTTAGATTCTGAAGAAGCATCTTCAAATTCAGATCTTCAATTTCTAGACTGTTATAACCGAGTTTATATGAGAGATCAAGAGTGACCAATCTCCTCATTAGTGAAACTTCAATTGGAACCTGTCCACGAAAACCAGCATCTGATAAATTCAAATGCATCAAATGTTTGAGGTTGAGAATCCCACTTGGAATCTGACTTCCAAAGTCATTCCCAGCCAAGTTTAGCTTCTCCAGGTACCGAAGGCCGGAAAGACTTGACATGTTATGAATCCCACCCGAAATTCCCTCCCCATCGAGCTGCAAATTGATCACATGCCCCACACCATCACATTCCACACCGTCCCAGTTGCAACAATCTTGAGTCTGATTCCAGAGCACCAGTTTTAGTGATTGAGTGCTGTTGAATATAAGATCGCTCTTCAATTCAAACAACAAACTTCTCTGATCCTCCAGGCATTGGCTGTAAGCATTTTGAATAAAACAATTAGTTATGCAAAATATTGAAAGTATGAAGATGAAGCAGAAGAAAGACTGAGAATACAAAGAAATTCCCATAGTGAAGGATGGCTGCACGAACATGAGTTAGTGGCAGGTGGCTTTAAATTGACTTCCATGTTTCTTACACGCCGATGACTTTCAAAGTCTTTATATGGTGAGTTTGTTCTTTTAACACAAATTATTAATTATCAGTGAGTGTCTTATAAATGTAGAGAAATAAAAATAGTAGAAAATAACCAAATAGTGAAAATATCATAATTAAATTTGATAATCAAATGCAGAAATAATAATCATGGCCAAACAAAATCAATGTGAAAATTTAAATTTTTATCATGGTTAATTAATATTTTGTCATGATTTTTAGCTATAGTTAAAAAATATCATGATTTTAATTTAGTTATGATTAA
>NW_011630266.1:0-1023 GCF_000512975.1 Sesamum indicum
CTACCTTTTGTTTCTGTTTATGTCCTACGGTCCAACCGCACGTCACATCTTCTTATCATCGCTCCAAGCAGATGATGGTGTCTAAGATTTTTTCTTGGACCTGTTTTGATATCTCGGGCCTTTTGGCTTGTGCCATAGCCCAGTTGTCATCCTCCAAGGTGACTATTGGCGCGACTATGCTATGTAACAAACCCAAAAATCTTGTGTTGTTTTTCGGTCCCAACCATTTCCCAATATAACTTTAAAACTTCTATACATTCAATTTTTCATGTTAAGGTTGCTTGTGGTATTCCATTTGGAACCTTTCCAATGTTACCACATTCTCATAAATCTCGAATGTATGCTTGTTTTGAGATTAAATATTAGTCATATGATCTTGGAAGCTACTACCGCTGTAGCCTTCCAGAATCAATTCTCCATTAATCTGCATCAAGGGCGTCTTCTTCAATCCGTATTGAGGCATTAAAGATAACCCCTCAACAAGTGTTTGTTGCCTTATCGGTGTACACTCGATATCCATTGTTATGCTCAAAAAGCATAAGCAAGATCGAGTTCAATGCACCAAACAGCATTCCATGCTACTTACAGCAAAGATGTACGGGATGTCAAACCACGATTGAATCTTGGACAACTTATCCCTAGATAGGAATCCAATGGAGAATTTTATGAACAAAGTTCGTGTTTTAGACTTCCACATCTTTCTATCATTCCAAATGATCAAAAAAGACGTTTAATATCTAAAATACTTTGAATACATTTGAACTCCCACCGACCTTCCATCTTGTTCTTGATGAAGTCATGTACCTCATGATCTTTTCGAAATAAGTATCTAGGACGTTCAAACCCAATTTGAACTCCATAGCGGATTTTATGGCTCCAAGCCATTTATCCGGATCGATGTCCTACATCGCTTCTCCTTCTCTGGTTTTAGATAGCGGAATTTATGGCTCCCAGCATTTAATCCAGATCGATGTCCTACATCTCTTTTTCTTAACCGATTTCAGAAATTCGTACCTTTTAGGT
>NW_011630267.1:0-1020 GCF_000512975.1 Sesamum indicum
AGTACAACAACTTTTTTGGGAAGTACTACACCCTTCATAAAATATAAAGTCCAAAGCAACGCTAATAATAATAAAAAAAAATAATTACAAATCAGGGTGGATCCTAGACAAGCCTTGGTAAAACCTGGGTCATCATAGAGTCCAAAATAGTGATAAAGAAAGACCAACTATATTCTTGACAAGTCCAAATTTGTTGCCGTAAGCTTGTAACAGAATTTTGATCAACCAAAATGCTACTCATCAAAGTCATCATCTTAAGGAGGGGGTGGGACGAGACCTCAATGCACTTCGAGTTTGCATACAACAAAAGGTGGAGTTTTGTATCTTACTTGGCAACGCCTGTCATCTTTTGAAACGAGAAGTCATTGCATCATCATCATCATCAAAGGTGGAGTTTGTCTTAGGTTTTCTCTGAATGCGTTCATCTTGGAAAAGAATTTTTTGAAGACGTTGTTCTTCCACTTCATCAACAACAAGATCCTCCTTCATATTAAACAAAAGATCAAACCTATTTTCCCAATCCAAACCCTCTTCATTTCTATGCACCTCCTCAAGTGGATTGTTTTCATCTACCTTCTTCTTTTTGTCCTCTTGAAAACTTTCTTCCTTGTCATTTAACCCACCTTCCTGCCCACATTTATCCCCCTATAGAATTATATTTTTCTATCTCATTCTCGAGAATCGAATTTTGTTTTTTAATTGGTTGAGTAACATCATCAATCCCAAACTGCTTAATTTGATTGCAATTTTCCACAACATTGTTCACTTTTTTTGTCTCTTCAAACAAGCAATAGATATCAGCATCACGGGTCTCATTAGGTTCTTGATAACCTTTACCAAGCAACTCACAAATAACCAGATCTACACAATTATCAATTTTTTCATTTAGAGTTAGTTGAGGGATACTTACATTTTTTTCGTGATTACTCCCCATTGCAGGTTCCTTATATGTCTTTTGGCCTGTTTCTTTCCCACTCTGATTGCCACATCAATATTTGCTCCTTTGTTCTTATCAATACA
>NW_011630268.1:0-1020 GCF_000512975.1 Sesamum indicum
AACCCTATAAGCTCTTTATTCTCAATATTTAATAGACCACAATACACCCGTAAACTTTGTTAAAATTTCACCTTTGCCAATCATATGTGACATCCCGCCAAGCAAAATTATCTATTTATATACATATATATAATTTAAATTCCAAAACTTTGATGTCTTTTTTTCCGTTATTATTATAGTATGAAGAACTTATTATGTCAAACAATCCAACACTTATAAGCTCTAATATTTTATTTATCCAAACACCCTCTTAATTTTTAAAGTGTTAGTACAAAATAAGATCATGGATCGAGCGTATAAAATATTAGTAAAGACAATTTTATAATTAATATGATCCAAAGTGAAGAAAATACTATTTACCTTTTTAAAAGAGTTTATAAACTCTTAACTTCTTCCTTTTTTTTTTCTTTTTTTTTTAATCTTATAAGTTCATTTTTTAAAATTTTACCAAATTAAATACGTTCAACTTCTTATAAACGCTCAAACATCCGTAAAGACTTTTGAAAAGCTTATAATTACTTCACCCATATCATCTTTGTCTAAATTTGATACAATTATATTCAAATCAAATTATGAAATATATAAATAATTCTTGATATATAATTTATTCAAATTTTTAAAAAAAAATAAGCAATATGTATATATATATATATAGTTTTTCAAAAAATAACCTTTTGTTTGATTATTTGACTTTATCAATAGTCTTTTACTCAAACACATTTAAAATTAAAATATTTAAGCAGCTTTGACAAGTTCTTCATCTATCATCCTTCCTTTTTATTAAATTAAATAAATCTAGAATAAAAATTTAAATTATCCATGCGTATGGGCAATGCTTTACCAGAGACAACATCGTCTAGAATTCAGAAACTACCTTATACAGATGATAGAAGTTGTCAGCCACGTCTGCGTTGCTCCGGTCAGCTATTTTATCTGTAAAATTGTCAGATGATAGAAGTTGTCAAGTTGCCTACATATTAATTAATCTTTTCAACTATAAAAAAAAAAAAAAAAAAAAAA
>NW_011630269.1:0-1018 GCF_000512975.1 Sesamum indicum
TGAGAGAAAATGAGTGGAGGATTCATGAAATTTGATAAATGGCTTAGGTGGTTATGATCTGCTAACCAATTATTGAGAAGTTTTGCTGAATGATGCGCCCTTCTTTTTCCGGCTTTTCAATTTCCTTGTCTGTGCGTCTTTTTCCTGTTTTGTGTGTGTGTCTGTGTGAGTGTGTGTGTGGTGTATGGGGGTGTGTGTGTGTGTATGTGTGTGAGTGTGTGTGTGGGGTGTGGGTGTGTGTGTGCGTGTGCGTGTGCGGATTGTGTGTGTGTGTGTGTGGTGTGTGGGGGTGTGTGTGTGTGCGTGTGCGGGGTGTGTGTGTGTGTGTGCGTGTGCAGGGTGTGTGTGTGTGTGCGGTGTGTGTGTGTGTGTGTGTGTGCGTGTGCGGGGTGTGTGTGTGTGTGTGTGCAGTGTGTGTGTGTGCGTGTGTCACGATAAAATATGTTTTACTTCCATTTTCAACAAAGAAGAACTGAGTTGTTGCCTTTATTTTCTGCGCCAATGAATGTCATATGCGTCTTGTTACATATGTCATTCTGCTTCAGTTTCTAAGTCTTCATTTGTATCTACACAATCATTTTTATCGTGCAGGATGTTACCATTGTTTCACAACATTTTATGCTCATTAAGGGTATTGTGTATCTTTGTGGTTTATTTATGTCATTTATATTATTTTTTTGTGTTTGCATAGATGTGTATTCTTATTTTACTTTACCTGATATGAAAGAGTATTTACTGAAATGAAGAACAATTAACAGGACATGGGAGAGTTCATTGTTTCTCTTATTTGAATTTAACGGAGAGGGGGCGATTGAGCTGAGTATTATAGAATACATGGTAGCTTTTAGCTTATTTTGAAAATAGAGGGTTTTTTTTGCATAGTTTTTAAAACACAGTGGGCTTTTATGCATTTTTTCCTTTAATATATCTCGTTAGAAAGAGTAGTTTTGGATTGATTTACTTTACTAGAGGGGATATAGTGAGAAAAAATGAGTGGAGGATTCATGAAATCTGATAA
>NW_011630270.1:0-1017 GCF_000512975.1 Sesamum indicum
AATAGAAGTAAGGTTAAACGAGCGAAGACATCCCCTGAGGGGTATCAAAGAAAAATTCTTCCTTTCGATTACAACACAAATTACTAAAAAAGGCAATTCGCCAAGCAAGAAAGAAAATCCGCGGAAGAAAGAAATAAAGCAAGAAGAAAATGTTTTCGAGCCTTCGTGACACAACAAGGCCAGGAACTTAACACTCGCTAAAAGATAAAAGCGTCCTTGCTTCACGGAGTTTCACAGACTCAAACAAAAGGAACTCGCTCTACAGGACCGGCATAGGGGTTACGTGCTACGGATTACAGACTAGATGGAATAGGCTTGGATGCCCTCTCCTTCCTTTCATCTTTGGCATCTCTCTTCTCTTATGATACCTTACCACTTTAGGGACTACCGGAATAGAATAAGAGTTGACTGGTAGGAAGACTTCCAGGGCTTGGAATGATTACTTGAGCCGGTAAAGCAGTTACAATCGCACTTCTATTCAGTCCGCGAGTCAATCCTATCAGCCGATCAGCCTAATACTTAAGGACCAAGTTTCCTTTCTTCCTTCCTCAGGTCATGTGTAATAGCCGTAGGGCAGAATTCGTATCTGTCTGTCTGCAGTCCGTATGTAGGTATGCCCAGTGGTCCAGCCAGCGTAGGCTACTCTTTTTCTGTTAGTCCATCCAGTCGGTCAGTTGATAGTTTGATCGAGGGCATGAAGGCTAAGGTACCTTCCTAAACTGAGATTTCAATCTCAAAAGTGTTTTCACAGCCTTTTTGGCTTCAAGGATGTCCCGTCTAGTGGGAGAAGTGGTCCAAAGCGAGTTGGTATGGTCTAGGGCTTCCGATTCAAAGGCTATGAGAAGGCCTTCAAACTCTTTCATAATCGTTCGAAGAAGTGGCCGAAGCAGGACCGGCTGGAGAGTAAGTAGTACAAAAGTCTCTTGGTAGGTAGGGTCAAGTTGTTGAGGGGGACCCCCGCCTCTATAGTAAGTAAATAAAGCATAGAAAAAGTGCGCTCTATAGCTAGCTCCAATC
>NW_011630271.1:0-1014 GCF_000512975.1 Sesamum indicum
GTGCTTTAATAGATAATTCTCAGATTATTTAACTCTTGCTGTTTTTGTTTAGAATGTCATCATGCCTGGTGAGGATACTTGCTTGGAGGATATGGATATCTTTAATGGACACTTGGTCCTTTTTCTTAACAAAAATGGTTCCCCGTTGATATGTTCTATCGACCTGCCTATTGAATTTGATTGTGAGGTATAAACTTTTTCTTCATCAATTAATATGGATCCAATTTTCTTCATCAATTAATATGGCTTATGGATCTGCTTTTTTCCCTGTATAAGTACACTTAATCTTGAACTTGAATTTTTTTGATATCATGGAATTTGGTGTCTATTGAACTACACATGTTATACGCCATATCAGTATCTGTTTTAGAGGGAAAACATACTATTTTATGTGCTTGAAAGATTCTAAGATTTTGTTGGTGTGAACCCTGTTTCATATGAAATGTTAGGGTGGGAAGATGCTAGGTGTGCTCAAGCAAAAGGAGAATGTTTCAGTTTGTTTATGGGTCTCATGAAACCATGAACATCTGCTCCAGTAACCTTCTTCATATGGGCAAGCCAACAGGCAATATCCCTTAGGCTTTGCATTCTGAACAGATGCTTGGGCCATGTGTGCAAATGTGCTAAATTGGTTGGATGATTTTAAAGAGAAAGGGGAATTTGACAGTGAAACTTTGAGATTTATATGCTATGTTTGATACACGGGGTGATATAATCTCAAGCGATTGTTCTGTTCTACTATATACAGAGACTTTTATTTCGGAATGGATGCTTCTGCCGCTACTACTATGGCCCATAATCATCCCAGCTTAATCATGATTGCAATCATGTATCAAAATATAAACTATGATATTTGATATTTCATCATTCTTATATGATCAGTATCATCTTGACCAATAGAGAGATTCTTGCTTGTGGTTGTTAATCTTGATTTGTCCTGCAGAAAGAAATGGACATCGATGATCTCGATCCTTGGTACTTTCCTCTGCCCTCAAACATGTGCACAGTCACGCC
>NW_011630272.1:0-1013 GCF_000512975.1 Sesamum indicum
AAAAAAAAAAAAAAACGAAATAGCTACACAAACAAAAAAGGGAATATCGTTTTTTCAAGAATGTTGAAGAATTAAACAGGACATGGAAAAGCAACGAAGTATTATATATTTAACCTTAGAATTTAAATTTAACCTTCTAATCGTATTATATATTTTATTTCATTTCACAAATATATACATATTATATGTATAAGAACCACGTCATCTATTTTATATAAATAATGATTTGTATATAAATAAAATATATATTAAATGAAATAAAAGATGTAATACCACTAAAAATCGAAAATTTAATGCACACAACTACAATTTTTTGGCCACTTACAAAAAACAGAAAAGACGATCATTTTGGCCCATTGTTCTCTACCGCTTTCTTCTCCCTCACTATCTCTCTCCCATAATCACCACACACAGAAAAGCCTAAAAATTGAAAGAAAAACATATATATATAGATGGAATAGGAACAAAAGCAAAACACAAAAAGGAAAGAGAAATAAACCAACCCTTTGAAGATCACACACAAAGGGTGGTATAAGAATTCCAAGAAGGAATTATCCAACGATCAACAAAAGGAATAAAGCAGAAACAATGGGTTCCAAACAATCTTTGTTGCTGGTGTTTCTTTCCTTCCTCATGCTTGGCTTTGTATCTTCACACCACCTTTCGAGTAATTTCCCTTTCAAATATCTCTTCATGCATGCAATTATATATGAAACTTTATGCTTTAAATTTATTTCGTACATAAGTGGCAAGAGATTGACCATTTATTTTTTTTTCTTCTTTTGTTGTGTTTTGTGTTATGGCTGTGAGCAGATGAGGGTCTTGAGCTTCACGGATCCAGCTCGGGTCGATCCCTTCAGCAAGACCAAAGTAAGAGTTGAATGATTTGGATTGTTTTGTAGTATAAAATTATAATTTGTTATTAGGGATTTGAATTCCATAGTTTCGAAACAAATGATCCAAGCATAACATTGGAGTTTGAGACATATCCCCCCCCCCCCCCCCCCCACACC
>NW_011630273.1:0-1011 GCF_000512975.1 Sesamum indicum
AAATATATACATAAATTATATTTACTTTAAAAAACTAATATATATAAACATAAATATATATATAAGTACACTAAAAATAAATACACATTATATATTATATATGCTAAAAGTTATATTTTTTTATATAAAAAAAATAGATTTTTCGGTAATTTGTTAACGAGCCAAACTGAATTTTTTGGATGGTTTACCGAACCAATTTTTGTTTGATTTACTAATTCGATTCACTTTTCATAATTATTAAATCTTTTTCGATATTTCAGTTTGATATTTTTATGAATTGAGTTTTTCTAGAAAAAGATAATAAATGGTCAAAAATTAAATATTAAAAATTGTAGTTATAATTCTTATTTATATAAGTATGTACATGATTAGATGTAAAAATATATATAAAAAACTAATATTTTAGTATTCGGTGCTATTCCACAAATCAATAAAAAATAAATACCAAACCATTTTTTTTTTATCCAATTTCAATATAGACCGAATTTTCAATTTGGATTTGATTGAATTCAGGTTGTTTCACAGAGAAAAAACATGCACATATTAGTATTATCAAGCACTGCACAGTTCATGCACATTCAAGCCAACAGTAATGATAAAATCAACAACCGCAGCAATTATATAAAAGGAAAAATATGTTATAATTAATGCCCATGGTGATTGTTCACCGTTACCCTATCGCCACCGTCGTAGAAAACTGAGTATCCTTCCAGCAATCCCGTCTGTAAAAGCTCGTCAGCAGTTGTTGGGCGCCCTGGAACAAGGATTTCCTTGGACATCTCCATCTCCATCTTCCCCTTTGTCCCACCATTCGACGCCTCCAATTTTTCACTCTTTAGTCCTCCCGATCGCGTAAACTCCGGAGGCCCATCGATTTTTGCCATTCCATCCTCCTTCATTTCAAGTTCCATCATCTCGCCCTCTCCACCACCCACATTATCACCATGAACTGCAACTTCATCGTTCGATCTCACAGCCTCCGGAGGTTCAGTTATACTTACACCCTCGCTT
>NW_011630274.1:0-1011 GCF_000512975.1 Sesamum indicum
TGTTTCTCATCAATTTCACCTAACATTTCTGAGTTTTGAAGAACTTTAGACGCCTGAAAAGCCTCTACAGTCGGCTGTTTCTACCAGCAAATTCTGTTCTTGCTGTAAATTCGTTGTTGCTGCTGCAGATTCTCCATTGCTGCTGGTGGACTTTCCTGCATATTTCAGCAACTAATGCGCAGGTTCTAGTCCATCTCCGGCCACAATCAGACGGAGAATCCATTTCTGTTCGGTCAGCAATTTAAATTTTGAATTTTGAAATTCGAATTTCAACCACACATTGGTTGTGCCTGCTGCTGTTTTTTTCTTCAAAATTCTGTTACCTGCGCACCTTCCACCATCATCAGACTGTAATCGGTGGTAGAACGGCCTGAATTTCTGAATTTTCCGGTGAACGGAGTATTCAAATTTTGAATTTTGAAGTGTGCTGCGAAACTGCCTACTGCTGCCATTACTCTTCATCAATTCTGCAGCTGTTTGTGCATCAGTTTCTGCAGCCGTTTCTGCTGCTGTTTCTGCTGCTGTTTCTGCGCCTATTATGGCCAAGACCACCAAGGTACGAAAACCGGCTGCTGGCCTGCCCTCCGACCACCCGTCGGCCAAAATTGCAACAGTCAAAGCAGGTGCTACTGCCCGTCTGACGGGTGAGCACCAACCTGACAATAAGAAGCATAAGAAAGTTGACACTGCTGCTACCGGCCAACCGTCCGGCCTTTCATCCGCAAAAACAGCTGAAACACAGCAACAGTCGCTTAGCCAATCGACCGTCCAGCAACTTGATCCCACAAATACTGGTAAGGCCACATTTGGTGACTTCATATCTTCCTTGGATGGTACACCCACCTTCTCTAAGGTTGATGCTCCAACGCCCACTGCCTCCTTGCCGGTAGGAAAGCAACCGAATAACGTTAATGCAGCTGAGAATTCGGGCAAGGAACGTACCTCATTTGCCGGGCTATTTAGCACCAACCGTAGACTCACCGACGAAAACAAACTCAGCAAGTTTGAGCT
>NW_011630275.1:0-1008 GCF_000512975.1 Sesamum indicum
GACAGAATCTGCATCCCACCACAGTTAATTGCAAAGCTGGAATCTGGACAACAACATCCAGAAATTACACGTAATTATCAATGATATTTACTTTGTATAAGATGTAAATAATCTTAGTGATGCAATGTATTGCCTCATGCCGCAGACTAATTAGAATGCATGTATTAGAATGCAATCTTGTAACTAACATTTCTCTGCGTTCTGAACTAAACTCTGTAGGCCTAGTTGATCTGATGAATACATGGTTCAACGGGTGGGTTATTAAATAACTGTGAGTAAAGGGTAAATTATAGCGAGCTCCCGTAAAATTTTGTAAAATTACGAGTACCTCTCGTTATTAGGGAAATTACCAATATCCCTAATATTTGATAAAATTATGTAATCCTTGAATAGAGGCCTGAAATTGTCATTTAAAAAAAAAAAAACGAAAATTGTAAAAAAAATATCCACTTAATCCATAAAAAAAAATTTAGAAAAATTTTATAGAATAAGTAAAATTATAATTCATAATCCACAAGAGCAGTTTGGTCAGATCACTTCAAAATTGATAGAAACCCAACAGAGACAAAGGGATGGGGCTAGTTGTTGTAGGGCCGTTAAAATTAAAACGGTATTAGTAATTTTCCAAACAACACATGGGTATTTGTTTATAACAAATTTTAAGGAAACTCGTTGTAATTTACCCTTCTTTTTTTTATTTCTTCTTTTATGTGCCTTAGCCTATAAGACGATAGCAAAAATTTCCACGACAAAAACCATACACTTTTTGTTTTGCAATAATTCCTAATAATGTCATTAACACTCAAAATCATTTACTGTAGTCGAAATAAAGATCACTTACAAATAGGAGCTCCTCGACTGCAAGGAAAATTCCGCTGAAGACAATTCAATCCAAACCGCAAAGCACTATAAAGCAAAAATAAAATAAGTTATGACCAATGGATACGAGTAAATGAGAATAAAAATCTAAATGAAAGTTTCATGGTATGTGTATATATAAATTTATTC